>NW_005187715.1:89997-98131 GCF_000239375.1 Pundamilia nyererei
TAAAGGATATTGTCACATCTTATATCTCGTATAAAATTATATCGATATGTTTTAAAAACTCGATATATCGCCCAGCTCTACTATTTACATTGTAGATTCTCACTGAAGGCATTATAATGTAGTAAACAAAAAAACAACAACAACTCAATGTGAAATAACTCAAAGCATGTTTGATATTGTAGAGTCTTCTAAGTAGCGATCCTTTGCTTTGATTGCTGTTTTGCACACTCTTGGCATTTTGTTGATGAGCTTCATAAGGTAGTCAGCTGAAATGGTTTTCCAACAGTCTTGAAGGAGTTCCCAGAGATGCTGAGTATTTATTGACCCCTTTGCCTTCACTCCATCTCATCCCAAACTATCAGAGCACAAAGATCTGATTTGTACAGTCTCCTCTGAACAGTTGATGTAGAGATGAGTCTGCTACTCGAACTCTGTGTGGAAATTATCTGGGCTCTAATCTAAGGTGCTGTTAACTTGCGATTTCTGAGGCTAGTGACTCTGATGAATTTATCCTCAGCAGCAGAGGTGACTCTTGGTCTTCCTTTCCTGGGATGGTCCTCATGTGAGCCAATTTCGTCGTAGCGCTTTTTGGTTTTTGTGACTGCACTTGGGCACACGTTTGTTTTTTAGCAATTTTCCAAACTGACAGACCTTCAGTTCTTAACGTAATAATGGCCTGTGGTTTCTGTTTTTTTAAATACCTTATTTTTGGCCTTTTTCAGCTTTATTGTACAGAACAGTGAAGAGTGATGGGAAAGCAGAGGGAGAGAGAGAAAGGGGAAGACCTGTGGTAAAGGGCCGCGAGTCGGACTCGAACCCGGGCCAGATGCTTTCCGCCATGCAGCACCGCTCATTCCTGTGAGCTGAACTGGCACCTGTCCTTTACTTAGCTGATTGGTTGTTGCCATAAAATGTATTGTAACAGTTGTCAGATAGGTTGGTACATAGCTGACAACCCTGACTTCTGCACAACACAACTAATGGTCCCAAGCCCATTATTATGAAATTCCACAAAGAAACCTTGTCAAGGCACACCTGTGAAGTGAAACCATTTCAGGCATAACTGCATCATGAAGCTCATTGAGAAAAGGCCATGGGTTTGCAGTGCAGTCAACAAAGCAAAGGGTGGCTACTGCCAGAAATCTAAAATATAACACATTTATTATCTTTTTTTTTCTTTGCTACATGCTTCATATATTTGACTGGTAGTCTATGTATACTCAAAAAAATTTTATTATCATAAATATCATTAAAAGTTGTTGTGGGTCATTTAATTAAAAAAATAATATTGCGCATATTTTATAGCATGAATATTGCAGTGAACCATTGGTACCATGCCTAGAGTGGCAAGCTATACCACTGCAGAAACTTAAGGCTAACCTATTTTGCATGAACATAAAATTGAACACTAATAATTAAATGAAAGAAGTGAAGAATATCTGTCAGAGGTAAAGGAAAAAGCATTGGTAAAATAAGTATAAATAGAGCCACCGTAAAAGACTACTTTGTGTTATTTGAGTTGCTTCAATGGCTTAGTCACTGGTTTCATCATCACTGGTTATTACAGAACCTTCCTTAGCCATATCCTAGTGGAATTATTAAACTCTCTTTGGAAAAAGCTTTTTTGGTTTAAAAAAAAAGTGCTGCTGACTTTGTGCAGATTGGCCACATTAATCTAGAAAGCAGAGAGAGGATTAATTAACATGGATACTCAACTGGTTTAATTTGACTGAAAAATGATTGTAGAGCACTGACTAAGAATAATCTTGTTTTTATTTGGATTTCTCTCTTCAGATGTTTTATTTGTTGTAGGCCGCTGTGCTGCTGCAAATTTGATTAAAATTTATGTCTACGTATTTCTTTTTCATTATTATTTCATTACTGTGATAAGTCATATTAATAGATTTGCATGTTAGCCCTAGCGGCTGTGTGTGTGTGTGTGTGTGTGTGTGTGTGTGTGTGTGTGTGTGTGTGTGTGTGTGTGAGAGAGAGAGAGAGAGAGTGCATCAGTCTTTTTGTTCATAGCTTTGGTGATGAAATATTTCTGCATCTGTTGGATGGAGTGTCAAAGTTCTGTGCAGATATTTTTGTTCTCATCTTTTGAAGATGAAACCCGCTGATGTATTCCTTTAGTCTTTTTCATTATTTATTCCAACGCTAGATAAGTAAGATCAATGCAGACATAAGTGAGAGCTGAATAACTTTGGTGATCTTTTAATTTTTTATATTGTGCCAGCATCAGGTGCATTTTAAGTTTACCTACTATTATTGTTGAGCACAAAAGCTTGCTATGACAAAGTCCAGCATCACAGAGATGCTAGCATGTCTAGCTGTGTTCACACAGCCCTGAGTTTTTGTAGACTTGACTGATGTGTCTTTTACTCCTCTTACTTTGTAAATGTAACTTATTTGAAAAGCATGGAACATTTGAATAAGACCAACCACGTGGCCCAAAGCAGGCATTTATTACTGATGTTTATGTTATTACTACTTTGTAATATGCCAAATGCATTCAAGTGGCAATAATGCTGACTTGTTCAAATGAGTAAAAAGATTTTTTGCTGTCCTTTTAAGCCGGTCTACATGAAAATGATGCAGACCAACTGCTTATCCTTGTTTGCCACTTTGGATGTTTCAGCTCATGGACTCAGTAAATCACAATGACTAGTCAGAAGAATCTGAAGACACTCTACTCCTGCCAACCCTCATGAATATATGAGCATCAGCTCAGAATTTGCAAAGCTAGCTGGATTAAAGATGTGAGAAGAAGCTGATCCGAGTGTTTAAATGTGCTGGACGCTCAGTAATGACATGTAAATCTAATTTTTTTTGTCTCTTGTTGTGTGCAGATACATGGGCATTGGCCTGTCTGCTCAGGGAGTCAACATGAACAGACTGCCTGGTGAGTACAACTTGAATAATGTCATTGTATTATAACCAGTAGGAGGCTGAAAAGAGAGACCTTTTTTTTTTTTTAGATATATTGATGAATATATTATAGTCAAGGTAGCACAGTGGTGCAGTGGCTAGCAAGAAGATGCAAGGTTTGAATATCCTGCTCTGAAATTGTCTTTATTTCAAAGGCATGAATGTTAGGTTGATTGATTGATGAGTCTAAATTGGCAGAAGATGTAGTGGTGTGTGTGTGGCTGTCTGTCTCTTTACTTTAGCGATGGACCAACAACCTGTCCAGAGTGTACTCTGCTTTTCACCTTGAGACGGCTGGGATGTGTCCCAGCTAAGATGCATAACCAGTTAGGAAAATGGATGGATGAATGTTATAGTGGGCGTATAGCTGTCAGAATATCTAATGAAAAGATGGTAGGCCTACAATTTGGCGTCTGTGTTAGAAGTAGTTAGCAAAATAGGGTTAAATAAGGATTCCCTAGTTTATTCAACAACTCATGGTATGGCAAGAGCGTCATCATGCCATTGTTCACCAACAACATTGGCTTGCTGATCTGATGCCAGCATTTCTGCCACTTAGCAGTCAGAGTGGACAGGTGCTTTGGCTGGCTGGGAAGATGAACATCCTGCGTCACTCTTTTTTTTTTTTTTTGTTCCATTTTGATTACACACAGCACAGTACACTCAATACAATGAAGCAGCTACAGAGGGGCTTTCCAAAACCTTGAACCTTTCTAATTACTTACTGGCGAACAGCCTTAACCCACAGCCCTTACAGGCTTAGATTACAATCAAAGACTAACACTGTTTACTTTAGCCTTGTTTCTATTTTCTCATGTATATTGCAAACCCTGGTAAAGAGTTCATTATTAGGAGATTGAGATATTTTTAGAGTTAAAGTAGCAGTGGAGATAATGTGGATGCATGTGTGGAGGGAATATACAAAAGGTGGATGAAAGGGATGAAGAAGAAATTGATTTTTGAGGATAAATCAGAAGCTGGAAAAGTACCAACATTTCTGAGATGCAGGAATGAAAACAGGTGGAGATGATGATGCTCAGGGTTTCTGCCGTAATTAGATGCAGTTTGTCTGACGGCTGCAGTAGAGAACATGTCAGGACATGTTAATGAGCTGTCATACAGATCAGTAACATGTCAGGACATGTTACTGAGCTGTCATACAGATCAGTGACAGATGATGTGGACTTATTGCACCCTCGTGGTGATCCACCTATTACTTTGTAATGACAGATTGCTCGGTTTGTATTTTATGTAGAGTTTATTTTTGGTCCAGAGCCTTAGCCAACACCCAGTGAAATTACTACTATATGCAAAGATTTCAATGACTGTGTTTTGTGTCAATCTAAGGGTGTCCTCATAGGCAGTTTCACCTTACATCATGTATTATGGGGCTTTCAGATAATAAAGAAACTGCAGTGATTGGACCCTTTTTAAAAACATTTAAAAAAACAATTGTACCCATCTTGCATTTGGTTTAGCTCAGTTACCTCTCAGTTAAATCTAGTTCTTCAAGCATAGACAGTACCATTGTACTCATGGCAAACACAGAAATCCCCCCCGCTGGTTACTCAGAAGAATGCAGGTTTAAAGCATTTGCGTGTTGGCTTCACTTTTTCAACACAGAAGATAGGTAGATGGCCATAGTTTGCATGGAACATGCCGACTTGTCTGGCCAACTACCTGCCAAGCCGCAGTGGAAGTTTAAAAAGTGCAATGCAAACCAGAAACAGAGAATGCTTACCTTCAGAGTAAAAGTTGTGCCTTACCACTGCAACCAACACATTCCAAAATGTACAGCTTTTACTTTGAAAGTGAATGGTTACCCCAACCACAAGAAGGCTTTCATTGATTGATAGCCAGCAACTTCCAGTAGCCACTTGCCAACCAGTTAGTGAATACACATTTTTCTCTACTTTGAATGCTGAGCTCATAAACTGGTCTCTAGGCCTGTGTGACTGGAGCCTATTCTGTCTGTGACTTCAGTGCAGTGGTTATATTGTTACGGTGATGACATGTCACGTAATGTACATTTCTGGTCAGCCCACAATGAAAATCATCATTACTCACTGAATTTTCCACCAGTTTTCACCTAGCTTAGTATTTATTTCTATCGAGAAGAATTCAATTCCTACAATAAAGATGAATAAAGTTGTGGAGAATTACACTTGCAGCTTTAATGAAATCAGTTGTTTATAAAAAATCTCCTACTCAACAAATCAGTTGTCTTACACTTCTGCTAACTTTGTTTACTTGTGTGAACAGCTCAGACAGCGGTCACTTCTATAATTCCGAGAACAAAGGTGCTGCTATAAAGATTTGATAAGAAACAAGCCTTTGTCTGCTAACACATAAACATTTTATTGTCTAAATGCTGTACATAGACAGTAGGCAATGCATTCATATGGGAGGGCAACATATCAGTTTTATTCCTTGTCCTCCACTTTTCCACTGATTATTTTGTATTGTTTTGTTTTATCTGGACGTGTGTTAATGGTCCAGCAACCTCGGGTGACACAGGGGGAAACATAGTGCCCACTTAGCTGCCGATAACCTCACTTAAGCCCCTTCCCTCTCCCCAACCAGTGAGAACATGTATGTGCTTCCACCAATCATATCCTGTGGTTTTCAGGGCCCGTGTGGGGCTATTTGCTTATTGAATGGTTAAGATCTGTGCAGTGGCTGAGGTTTGTGGAATGCTGTGGAGGCTGGTGGCAGCCAGTTCAGCAGAGTCTAGATGCACACATACACAAAGATCCCTCATTCTCCTCTCTTCTTGATTCGCATGTGTTAGACGTCACACAAAGGCCCGGAACAATGTGGAAAAGCGTTGCATGGATGGATGCTTTTTTCACAACTGGTTACAGATCAGTTATGAAAGTATCTTTTGTAACTAGGATTTTACTACAGATGGTGTGTAGCCCTGGTACACAGATTACTGATGATTGCCTTAACTCGGACTAACTCGGCGTATTTGTGTGCCAGTGTGTGTTTGTCCCAAACTGTGGAGATTTATCTCTGTGTGTCCTGGGCTTCGCTGATTGCATCTCTCAGTGTTTATGTTTGTTCCCACTCATCTGTGCATCTGTGCACACTTTCACAGCATGCTGCACATGTTGTGTGTGTGCTGGTGAAGTGTATAATGTTCTATATGTGCTGTGAGTATATGTATGGTGATTGTGAAGGTGTCTTTGTGCAAAGATGTGTTTCTGTTATTTTAATTTTGAATGGAGATAATATTAGACATTCCGGTTATTATAATGCAATAGAACTGAGCCCACGAACTGCAGCATCCAAAATGATCAAACTGCTAAATTAACACTTATTTGTCAAATACTGAATATGACATCCTTAAGCAAGGTTGTTGTATTTAACTTTTCTAGTTTTTGCTAGTAATGGCTAAAAACACCCGAATCAGACCTGCGAAATTGAAAATCTTGCACTCAGAAATTCTTCTTGAGTTAAAGCGCTGAAGTGTTATATAAGTTCCCTGTGAGGTGGAATTACCATCATAAATCATAAGATTCAAAACTAAGTTTTGAAAGCTATGGTCTTGAAATTGCTATGCTGAATAGCACACTTTCCTGGTTTCATTTATCCTGTTAAAACTCTGTCTGATGGGGTGACCTGATGGTTGATTGTCTAGGGCACACACCACTTTCTAAAAAATGCTCTCAGCAACTGACTCTCTGCTCAACCTTTGCTGCATGACTTTGCCCTGTCTGCTTTACAAAAAACACTTTTCTAGTCTGTCTCTGCTGCATCTCTTTAATGAAAGGCAAAGTGCTAAAAAAAAATCTTAAAAAAAGAAAACCTGTCAGATGTACCAGAGTTCAAAGCTGAAACTGAAGATTCAAGCATCTCTGAAAAGTCTGTTAAAAGAGCGAGTATTTCATGCTTGTAAAGTTTCAGATCTTTGAAGATGCATCTTTATAGAACTGCAAATATTCTAAGTTAGGGATTTTCTATTTTCAGAGGAGAGAAATTTTAACCAGGGCCAGAGGAAAAGCCCAAGAAAGTTAATAAATATATGTTTGTCAATTGGTTTCTTCTTTTTTTTAAAAAAAAATTCTTAACTGCTCAGAAATGAAAGTAAAACCAGTGTTGTGTAGGTATTACTTGTGTCCTCACTGCCGGCAGGAGCTACCTTGGGTCATGTGGTTTTGTGGTTTTCTTTACATCACAACTGTGGATGTTCATTTTTTATGGGATCTGGAACTACACATAAATCATATTATTTTCCTGTTTTGATGTAAAATATAAATTTTTAGAAAATTATTGGATTTGAAATAAATTTTTGTAAAAGGTGAGTTCAGATTTTACTCGAGTAAGTAAAAAAACTGGGGCACTGTGTAAAATGTTAATAAACACAGAATACAGTAATATGCATGATAGAAGATTAAACTTGCGTGTTAAAAAAATTATATCAAATGTTTAATGATACCAACACATCCTTAAAAACTTAGGACGGGGCTTTGTTTTCCACTGGGTAGCATCCCCTCTCCTTTTAACAACAGTCGTACACATTAACTGAGGATCAGCTGCTGGACTGAAGATCTGGACTATAAACAAGCCAATTTTTCACCTGTACTCTTCTACTATGAATCCAGTATGTGGCTTAGCATGGTCTTGCTGAATTATGAAATACCTTTCCTAAAAAAAACAAATTTTTAGATGGGAGCGCATGTTTCTTTAAAACCTGTATATATCTTTCAGCATTAATGTCTTTCCACATGTGCAAGCTGCCAATTCCATAGTCAGTAATGCATTTCGTCACAGTCAGATATAAGTTTTGACCTTAGTGCTGGTAACAAGTTGGATGGTCATTTTTCTATTTAATCAGAAAACATGGCATTCATGTTGCTGCCGTCATTTTCAAAACAACCTAATTTTTTCATGAAATAATAACATATCTCTGTTTAATTTTTCAGATGTGTTATAGGTTTATGAGATCTGCAATTTACTGCATTCTTTTTATTTACATCTTACACAGCATCCCTTTTTTTATGGTTATACATCAAAAATGTAATAAAGTACTGTCCTTGTGTATGTGTTTGTGCGTCCTGTGATAGTACAATGTTCTCCACTGCTGACCTCTGTGCCTGATCCTGCTGTGGAGGCCTGCCCATTTCATTAGCATGTTGGAGCAGCGAGCCTGGCTTTAGAGGCAATATCCCTGTCAGCAGATTAATCTAATACCTCACCACGC
>NW_005187715.1:98185-105307 GCF_000239375.1 Pundamilia nyererei
ACAGAGGACAATATGTGTTGTGTAAGTTGAAAGAAATGCCCCAATGCACAGGATACAGATACAAAGATGCATGTCCAGCTGAGCCTAGTACTTTATGACATGCTCACAGATACACATGTGCACATACAAGTACGCATCTAATATCTCGGCTCACCCATGACCTACTTTTCCTAACCCTGCTTTGCTTTTTGGCAACAACATGTAAGCTGCAAGTGAGGAGAAACACAACAGAGCTGAAGCTGAACACAGTCCAGTTCAGGTCACTTTCAGGGTGCTCAGTTCACGGTGAGCCATTCATGCAAAACTTAAGGTTTCATTGAGTCAAAGTCAAGGTCTGATTTTGTGAAGTTTACCGATTTCCCTTGTGCTATAGAAGAATACTTCCATATAACTTTAGATCAAATCTGTGCAATTAACCAGACAGCTGATATGAATTCACTCGGGCAAAGAGGCGAAGATCTATGTAACTTTCTCACTCAGACAGTATGAGACTGCATTTTAGCTTTGGAAGAGATACAGGAATTAATAACAGATCGATACTAGTATCATTTTATTTGTCTTAGACAGGCAGGATAATACAGACATGTCATCCTATATGGTCGTTTTACATCCTCTCAAAGAGCGGTATAGAATTATTTAGGTTAGACTGTACTTTATGGTGGTTGCATCTTGCAGTCTGTAGCACTCCATACTGTGCCAAGCTGTGTGTAAAGCTTATACCTTTATTTTGAAGGGTCATACGGGTTGTTATTGCCTTGGATTATTGGCTTTGCTGGTCCCACTTTTGTCAGTTATACTGTACCACTTTATTTTATTGGTGTTTACTTGTATAATGATTCCAAACAACACGTAAAACATAAAAACAAGAAAATTTTTAATAGGAATGTACTGAAGCACATTTTCAGCAAGTAGCACACTGGGTTAACTAGTGCAGAGCTTCCCAAATTGTGGGGCCCTCCCCCTAGGGGGGGTGCAGAGCCATTGCGGGGGGGGCGTGGTATGAAAAGGGGAAAACAAAAACGCTTGGACACTGCTAGCACGAGGCGCCCACTCAAACGCAAAGCAGGAGATGAAGCATCGCTGAATATGTTTCCAAACCAACTTCATTCGAAGCCAAAGACTAGAAAATATGGTGAAGCATATCTTCCCTTTGGCTTCACCTGCACAAGTGCCGAGGTAGGTCTCCCCTACAGAATTGTGTTTCCCTTCGTGGGGAGCACGCGCTGGGCTCTGCACATCACGGACAAACAGTATCCCACATTCTTGATTTTTAGTTCACACACACTTGTTGTAATGACTAACTACTCCTGTCATTTTGGAGATGTTAGCTCTTTATACAGTAAAGTTACAGTGGATACAAATAACATCAGGTCGTTCCTGCCACGATTTGTTCCCTTGGTTCAAATCACGGACAAACAGTATCCCACAGTTGTTTATGTTTTTGAACCCATTTTGCACAGAGAGGCATTTTGTGAAAAATGTATTGATAGCAATGTTGAATATTATTACACAGGAAAAAAACAACTGCAGGTAAAATAATTACACCGTGATGCCTCTGCCTTTCTAAATGGAGGGACAGTAACAGAAACAGCTGTGTTTTCAAAAATACCCGTGTAGGTGTGGACGTAGCGTAAAAGAGTTAGTAGTTTATTTTATTACTACCTGTAATTTATTGCAGGTTACTTGTATTTGCTTAATTGTTTACTAAATGTTTGAGGGGGGAGGCGAAAATTTTTCTTGTAAAACAAAGGGGGACCACGCAAAAAAGTTTGGGAATCGCTGAACTAGTGCAAGTTTATCATCTAATAATTCTTATTGAATAATTAGTAGAGCTGATAACTGATGTGCATTGACAACATCATCCATGGTAGGATCAATTGCACTCTTAAAAATTTCCCTCAAAAGGGGAAACTCATCAAAGCAATCTTCTAATAAATAAAGTCATACAACCGTAGTTACTACCTTCATACCACATCTGTGAAGCATCTGTTTTTATGTTTATTTTTCAAAATAGAAGTGCTGATCTCCAACGTCTTCATTCTGAATTGTGGACTGGGCTTTGCCACTTCTCTTTCTATTATCCTGGTTGTGAATGAAGTAGAACAAACCACTGTATGAAATCTTCAGGTTTTCTTGGGCAATTTCCTATAGGGAATACCCATCATTTCTTAAAACATGTCTGATTGATTTAAGCAAAAAGCTGCTTTTTTAGGAGAATTTTAAGACTGTAATCAGACTCAAATTGTAGTTTTATCATGAAAAACTTGCATTGAGTTATTTTAACTGCAAGAACTTTGCTGGTAAAGTGGGATCCACGGTGTATTAGAGACAAATGGGAAAGAGTATTTTTGAACAGGGCAGCTGTAGCAAGACAGGAACTAAATGGAGTGTCTTAGAAAGATGCAAGTCATAACACAGGTGCTTTAATACTAGTTGTAGATATTCATTTATACAACTGTCACACTGGAGGCTGTTTTGAGAAAAGTGAATGTTTGACAATTACAAAATAAACAGATGACATATGGGTAGCGTTAACATTGATAATAGGTTATGAAATACCCAAGAACCCTGTGGTGCTATATTTGGCTACACACAAGAGCTGAGGAAAGCTACCTTGTCTTAGTTGCAACAGAAGAGGCAGACTTGAGCAAAGTGGGAGTAACTGTCTGGACATTACTGATGAAATAAATGATGTGGAAAGACACACAAAAAAGTGGACTCCCTAGAAAATCCATTGCAATTGCAATTTAAAAACTATTACATGTGTAATAGTAATAATAGTTTTTAATAAAGGTTTCTGTAAAGTGTCCTTCACATATACTTTTTAGTGTTTCTTCTTGAATATTCTGAAAAACTGTGGAATATAGACTTACAGAAGTCTATGAGGTCAGCTGTAGACACACTAAAACATTTGGTTGCATGCCTGGGGTACTGGATCCTCCCAAGTGATCCCACGATGAGCCTAAAAGGCATAAGATGTGTCTTTTTGTGGTCCATAACAATGTATGTCAGCAACTGCTAGTCAATTTTAGTTTAAACCATCTTGTACTTAATATTTGATTCAGGATTGTCTTTTTCATTCTGTTATTTGGCACTATTATTTTTAGTGTGGTTACATTAGCCTCAACTGTAAATGCACTACTAATTAGCAAATGTTCTAATTCAGAAGCCTAAGATGCTAAATGTTTATAAATGTAGTTTGAAGCTTGTGGACATAGCTATAACTGTTGATGCTGTGTCACAAGAACATATTGCTTAATCCGAAGGGCTCTCAAGTCCAAATGAATCAGTTAATTGGAATGTGACCAACTGGTATTTTATTTCACTGGAAACATTATTTCACAATGGTAAAACAAGAGTGTATAAGAGGGATTAGGGATCAGTCATGCCTGTGTTTTCATACCACAACAAGCTGTATTGACTGTCTCCCCCATCCCTAGGACTCAAGTAGATAGCTTTTCTTTGTAAGTTTCTTAGCATGTTATTAGGAAATTTCTTGGGATGCACTGATACATGGGTCAAATATCAGTAATGGCTGATATTAGCCTTATTGACTGATATCAGCGTATAAGATGGTATTTACCGATAACAAAGGCAGATACATATCTGTTGTGTTAAATTTTCAGACTTTGTTGACTTGATACAAAGGATAAAAAAAAATAAAAATCTTTAAAAATAAAGATAACATCGGTTTCAGCTTTGGCTGTTGTTTTAAGCACCGTTATCAGCCTGGAATTTAGCACTCTGCTTATCTGTAGAAATTCCAGATCTGTAAAAACTTGAAAAATATCAACAAATATAGAATTTATTGCACTGTATGCTAAGTTCTTACTCATTTGCCTTAATAAGCTACCAGTGACTCACCTTTGTTGTATACACATGCATCACTACCAGCAGGAACAAGAAATTGGTTTATGTAATTAGTACATCATGAGATCTTCCTCTCTTCCCCTGGTGCCCTTTAGTCTTCTGGTGCAGCCTCCTGTGCTGCTGTTCCTGTTGGCAGTGACTCACCAGTTTCTTTACACAGACAAAGTCCTCCTGCTGGCCATCCGGGAGGACGGCCTGCAGACTCAAAAAGTGTCAGTTTTTATGAGCCGCCTTGTAGGCAGCGGCAGTCAGATGGGAAAATTTGAGTTGCTGAAGTCAATGAGTAACTGTCTTCCTTCCTGTTAGCAGTGACCTCAAGCAAGCCACTTCACCCCAGCTGCTTATACTTTTCATACTGAGCTGCTCCCAATTTATGCGTGCAGCAGTAAGACTGTGTGTTTGTCACCGAGGTTTTGATTACTGACACGTTTTTCACATGGTTCAAGTATGAGATGCAAGAACTAATCCTAATCCTTGTCCTATTTTAGGATGGGACAAGCACTCATACGGTTACCATGGAGATGACGGACACTCCTTCTGCTCCTCCGGGACCGGCCAACCATACGGGCCGACATTCACCACGGGTGATGTAATTGGCTGCTGCGTCAACCTCATTAACAACACTTGCTTTTACACCAAAAATGGCATCAGTTTAGGTTGGTGTACATGTTAAGATCCTTTTATTTTAAATTAATTGATAGAATGTCATTTAGCATCAACTGGAACCAATGTGTGTGTACGTTCTTAACTCTAACTGGGTTTGTCTTTCTGTCCTTTAGGTGTTGCCTTCACAGACCTCCCTGTAAGTATTCATTATAGCCATGTTTT
This sequence comes from Pundamilia nyererei, assembly GCF_000239375.1. Classification (NCBI taxonomy): domain Eukaryota; kingdom Metazoa; phylum Chordata; class Actinopteri; order Cichliformes; family Cichlidae; genus Pundamilia; species Pundamilia nyererei. Next base: position 102,884 of record NW_005187715.1, read on the forward strand.
CCCATCATAACCCTTCAGCACTTTCCTTTTATTAATAAGCCCAATTTTAATAATTTTTGTTTCGTGTAAGTGATATCAACTGTGCAGCTGCCCATCTAATTGCAGTTTATTTTGCCATTTGGGGTCAGAAACCCTTTCTGTGTTTTTGGATCCAGTGGCTGATATGACTGGAATGTTTCAAAAAGGAAAGATTGGTTTAAACTAGACTACAGTCTCCACAGTTCAAAGTAGCTGTACATGCAGAAACCAAACAGGATCTAACCCAAGCAGCCTTCATCTGAGTGCTGATGTTAGTTTCATATCCTGTTAGTGGGTTGTTTTTTTGTTTTTTGCAAAAACCAACAAACAGCTGTTTGTCCAGTGACTCTTGTCTATCATGGAACCCGAGGTATTCCATAACAAAAGTGCTTTTGATGACATTTGATTTTGGGACAACCCAAAATCAAGTTTATGTATTTTTACCCATGTAGATCGTTTTGGTGTGGGTTACTCAGTTAGCAAGTTTTTAATTTTGTAAAACAAATTTGCACTTTGTGGTCTTTAATGCACAAAAATACATTTGGGGAACTCTGCATTAATATGTCTTTTCAAAAACTGTGACCAAGTTACATCAAAAGTCCACAGACTTTGTTTTGAGCAGTTTCATGTAAGAACTATTTCGATTGTTTACAGCCACTAAAATACAGACGTGTGCAGCTAGTTAACATTAAAGCTCCGCCTAAGAGAGACACCATCAGTGTTTCTATCCTGTCACAATTTAACTGCCATGAACAGCTCATCACACATCACAGAGTTGGTGGGTATACACCCAATTCCAAAACAGATGGGACGCAGTGTAAAATGCAAATAAATATGAAATGCAGTCAATTGAAAATCATATAAACCCATATTTTATTCACAACACTTAAAACATGTGAAATGTTTAAATTGACAAAATGCACCATTTTGAATTAGATGGTAGCAGCACCTCTCAAAAAGTTTGACATGGCCATGTTCCACTGCGTGGCATCCCTTCTTCTTTTAGCAACAGTCTGAAAACTGAATATTGTCCCAATCTTGTCTGATGTAGCATTCAGGGTGCTGGATCTTCTGTGTTGATTTTTTTTATTCACCAAATGTCTCCAAAAAGTTGATTCTGTTCATCTGGACGTAGCGTTTTGTGGGAGAAACGTTTCGTCACTCATCCAAGTGACGTCTTCAGTCTCAGCTGACTGCAGGTTTCCCCAGTCTTCTAAACAACCTCCCAGCCCATTGTTCCTTCAGTGGGCTGGTTTCAGTCATTATGCAAATGTACTGCTTATAAGATTGAGGAAACCTGCAGTCAGCTGAGACTGAAGAAGTCACTTGGATGAGTGACGAAACGTTTCTCCCACAAAACGCTACGTCCAGATGAACAGAATCAACTTTACTTTCCTGGATAATTGAGAATGCATCAAGACGCAATTCACCAAACGTGTTCAGTTTTTGAACTAAAGACAGGCCACTATAGAGTTTCAACACTGCCCCTTGCGCACAAAGATTTCACCAGATTTCCTCAATTTTTTGATATATTGTCAGTCTTTGGAATTTTACATTGAGGAATATTATTCTGAAAATGTTCCATAATTTGTTCAAACAGTTTTGATGCTCATTTTATACCCAGTCGTGTTACTGACTTCTTGCCAATTAATCAAATTATTTGGAGCTTTTTATTTTTAGTACTACTAAAAATAAAGTACTACTACCCTTTGTTGTCCCATCCCAACTTTTTTATAACATGTTGCTGCCATCAAATTCAAAATTAGTTAGGTTTTTTTTTTTTTGAAATAATGAAATGTCTGCCTTTAAACATTTTATATGTTTTCTATTTTCTATTGTGAATAAAATATGGGTGTAGGAGATTTGCAAATCATTGAATTTTGTTCCACAGCATCCCAAACCTTTTAAATTTGTGGTGGTACTCTGACCCGATTGTTGGAAATCATCACTGTTAGTATGATCACCAACAACTGTATAAGTGTAGATATGCTATAAAATAGGGGAAAATATGATAAATTCCCCTTCAGGCTTTGTTTTTTGAAGCGTTTGATGCAGCGCTGTAATGTATTAATTTTTTTTAAATAATATGTAAATATTATTGTTGCTTAGTGCCAAATCAGTTCTGTTTACTATTTTACGTTTCTACCAGCCCAACCTGTACCCCACTGTGGGGCTTCAGACCCCCGGTGAGATCGTAGACGCCAACTTTGGCCAGCAGCCATTTGTCTTCGACATTGAGGACTACATGAGCGAATGGCGGGCCAAGATCCACGGCATGATCGCTCGCTTTCCAATAGGCGAGCGGCTGGGGGAGTGGCAGGCCGTCCTACAGAAGTAAGGTTCAGCTCCAACACCTTCACACACACACACACACACACACACACACACACACACACACACACACAC
>NW_005187715.1:105327-110962 GCF_000239375.1 Pundamilia nyererei
CACACACACACACACACACACACACACACACACACACACACACACACACCATAATACTTTATCTCAAAGCCATAAAAATGACAGCAGCAATGTTGTGCAGGATGGTGGTAGAAAAAATATTGGAAAAATACCAGTAGCATATCTACAGTGGAGGAGGACCAGTGGATAAAAACATATTGTAATATTTCCTTTTAAGAGAGCTCGTCTCTCTGGAGCCATTAGCACTTTTAATGATATCATGTAATATTTCCCCTCAGCTGAGTTCATATTTAACAGGAAGTACCCAGAAAGATGTTTTCTTCTTGAAAACAAAATAAAATGTTTCTTATTCTGACAATGAATAACGAATCAGCCCACTAAGTTTTGTGTGTGCATATCTTATTTCTTTAACCATAGAGCTCCACTGTTATTCTAAAACTGTTAAATACACACCACGGAGCCACACTGATATCACTGAATATTTCTTTGGCATGTCATCCTACGTACATTCTCCTTCTTCTGCAAAAAAAATCCCACTAGAGAAACAATCTCTAAAACACTTTTTTCCCCTGTTTTATTGATATTTGTTAAAAGCAATGCTGGCCGGCGGTTTCATTATATTTCGAAACCTGTATGAAACAGTGAAAATATACTACATGTGTGTATAAATATTTATCTTGACTCTGGACAGATGTTTTCAAGCTGTATGCCACAGTCACAAAGTTCTAAAGACACTTAAACTATTCTGTCCATATTCACATTACCTTTCTTGGTGTAAACGTCGTACAGATGAAATATTTCTAATTTGATATTTTCAGAGAAAGATAAATGTGATATAAAAATCTTAGGTTAAGTTAGTGAGGAGGAATCAGAAGGAAGATTTTTTTTATTTTGTATTATATACCTTGTTTTTTCCTAGTATGGTGTCCAGCTACTTGGTGCACCATGGGTACTGTGCCACTGCAACAGCCTTTGCCAGAGCTACAGAGACCATGATACAAGAGGACCAGACATCTATAAAGAACAGACAGAGTGAGTGCACACAGCAGTGTGTGCTCAAAGGGAATCATTAGATTTTTCTCTATTATATTAGAGGGTGTGGGGTGTTACTTGTCTCTGTTGATGTATTGGCCTCTTTCAAATGTTTGTTTTGAAAGCTTGAATTCTCCAGATGTTGAGTATATTGTAAAAACCATTCTGCTTTTCATCTAATAGGAATACAGAAGCTAGTGCTGGCAGGGCGGGTTGGTGAGGCCATAGAAGCAACTCAGCAGCTTTATCCCGGCCTGTTAGAACGCAACCCCAATCTACTATTCATGTTGAAGTAAGTCTGCTGTATAGGGTGGGTTCAAAGGCAAACATGAATTTGCCGCCACAGCTATTATGGACGTAAAATCTGCTTGATATTTAAATAGCTTATTGTCCGGTGAATACCAGTAACACTGATTAAACTGGCCTCTAGGTGTCGCCAGTTTGTGGAGATGGTGAACGGTACAGACAGTGAGGTTCGCTGCTTGACGATTCGCTCCCCAAAGTCCCAGGACAGTTACCCCGGCTCACCGTGCCTCAGCCCCCACCACGGAGCCAGCAACACACACCTGCACACCGGAGGTACATCACACAAACAGGACTGGCTTTCCCTCTACCTTTAAGTTTATTTATAGGTCTTTGTTTCCTCTCCTACTTCACTCACTACCAGGTTCAGACAGCCCCACCTGTAGTAACGGGGTGACTCCCCCGAACAAGTCAAAGAGCCACAGCAGCAGCGGCAGCATCAAATACCCCAGCGCATCCTCCTCTGCCTCTTCCTCCTCCTCCTCCTCCCCTTCATCCATCAACTACTCTGAGTCCAATTCCTCCGATTCCACCAAGAGCCAGCCGCACAGTGCCAACAGCACCCAGGAAACCAGGTGAGAAGCCCTGACAGCTTGTTTTACAGCTGATACGTGTAGACCTGGAGTCTGTACTGTGGTGCAAGTTGAGCATGCCTAGGATATCTTTCCCTTATCTCATTTCACTTACCCTAACTTTTGGAATCCAGCTAAGTGGTTATCAACTCGATAATTCAGGGATACCAAATCTAGCTGCAAGTTTACTTACATGCAAGTCAAAGTCAAACACTTTAAGTGCTTTGACTTGAAAAACATGATATTAATTTAAGCACATTTAAATCCAAGAAAGGAAGGAGGCAAGAATGTGCGTTTATAGCCTCATCAGTATCACGGCTCTGTCATTAGGAAACAGGAAGATTGGACTGTAATTACAGCTGTGTATTCCATTAAATTAACTTGTTGCTGGGGCATCCAACAGCTTGCTTGTTAAGGCTGTCATTACACCTTAAAAAACTTAACGTGCTATTTAAATGAACAGTGGCTTGTAAAGCACTATCAGTCTTATTCTTTCAGCTACAACCCTTTAAACGGTCTGAGAGCAAGTACAGAACAAATATAAAAGCATAATTCAAACCATTAGGTAAGCTTACTTGCAAATGTTATATAAGGTCATCAAGTAAAAGGCTTAGCCGCCCTGTTTGATGACTGCAGCGCTTGCAGGAAAATTAAATCGCTTGCAGCCAGGAGGAGGAAAAACCAAAGACCTAAGAATCTATATTTCTTATTAATGTTCATCAGAGAAACACAGACATTAGAAAATCTCTAGAAAGTATAGACTATGTGCATAACATTGTCTGGGGGATCATCTTGGAATGGTGATGTTATTTTCTAGAGATTAACTGGTCAGTATGCACTTGTTTAGAGTTGTTGTTCTTGAATGTAACCTAATCTGAAGCAGGTTAGGTGTGCAGCTGGATTAAAAATGGCAATGATAAGAAGTGAACCAACCCAAACCCAAGGTTAAACCAAAACATTGAGGTGATGCAGGTTGTATTATGTTTGCTGACAGTTGATCGTTCAGTGATGGCAGGGGATGTTTCCCTTCATTATTTAATTTTAGGCATAAATATAAGAGATAGATAACATAAGCTAATAAAGGTGTTAATGGGTGCAGAATATTTGTTCAGATGCTCCAAATGCGGTGTTTGGCACTGGGGGGGGTGTTAGTAAAGATCGCATGTTTTCTAAATAGTTCATTATTGTGATACTACCCAGGCCTAAAATGTTCCTTAATATTGTCTTTTACACTCTGTGTGTGTGTGTGTGTGTGTGTGTGTGTGTGTGTGTGTGTGTGTGTGTGTGTGTGTGTGTGTGTGTGTGTGTGTGTGTGAGCAGTGACAGTGAGATGGAGATCGAAGCAGAGCACTACACCAACGGCGTTGTTGAGGGCTCCTCGGCGCGGATCATGAACGGAACATACAAACATGAAGAAATCCTTCAGCCAGACGACAACAGCATTGGCAATGGAGTCACAGGTACACGAAGAACACACACGTGCACTCAGTCACACTCCTGAAAATGTCTTGGTCTTTATACTGCTTCTAGCCTTTATATTTCCTCTTGCTTTAGACTTGATCCACCTTTCTTTAGGATGTTTTTACAGTGCGTTTGTGTGTGTTTCTCCACCAGATGAGGTTTGTAGTCACAGCAGACAGCTTTGTGGTGGGAACCAAGCAGCCACAGAGAGGATGATCCAGTTTGGACGGGAGCTGCAGGCGCTCAACGAACAGCTGTGTCAGGAGTACGGCAAGAATACCACACACAAGAAAATGTTACAGGTACACACACATTCCACTGCACATGGGCTCGAGCTCAACAAACAGCTACAATGCCAAAAAACAGATGTGATGCAAGGAGTGGGCTGAGGAGATTTGTTTCTGCTGGCACCAGTTAAAGTCCTGGTTATAGTATTCTGTGCACGCTGCAGAAATTGGACGGACTTATGATTTATAATGTGCTGTTGTAAAACAGATAAAGTCAAAGTTATTTCTGACAAGCAGTAGTTTCCAATGTACAGGAAGATCCTAAATCAGTCTTTATTTGCAGGGCACTTCATCTTTACAGTTTAAAGTGTTTTACAGGTGACTGACAAGAATTTAAAGAAACACAAATAAAAATGGTGAAAAAGTAAATAAAAAACATTTAATTAAAAAGACCAGAGTAAACCATTTATCCCTGGATTTCTTTTGGATATGTGAAACTTCTTCAGGTTTTTTTTTTTTTTTGAGTTTTAAAACAAACATTTTTCCAGTATCATTTGATCATTTTGTATTGATATTATCATACCTCTTTTTAAAACGTCAAAAGAGGGTTATGCATGTATTGAAATGATGTGCTGGGACACTTTTTTGGCATTCTCATTTTTGTCCACCAGGAGGCAGAAATGTAGGCCTATATACCATTAAATACCCACTTGCATACTCAGCAGGCAACATTATCATGTCATCACCCTCATTAAAATAAGAATACTTAGAATAGCATTGTTAGTTGTTGGTATTATTTATATTATGATCACTCATTAGGTTATCCACGTTTTAGTGTTTGTGGACCGGTGAATATTGGAAACAAAAAATGAAAAGAGCCTGGTTACGATAGATTAAGGCGTCTGTTCTCTTTTTGTCTAACTCTAAGTGTTATAGTAGTTTTCTGTCGGTATAATAGGATAAAGACATGACAGGAAAGACTATGAAATGAGTAAACGCAGGACAGTAGCTCTTATGACTTGTCTTCATAATTTATACTGGCCAAACAGTTGTGTCTCGTTAGCTGGTGCCCAGAATGTTAATGAATACTTTGTAGCTTTAGGGCTATTAAGGAAATCCAAAGCTGGAGAGTGTTCTGCACTGCAGGGATTCAGCTGTGTTGTATTCACAAAGGCTCTGTGTGTGTGTTTGTGTGTGTGCGTCTCTCGCTGTGTCTCTGTGTAGGATGCATTCAGCCTGCTAGCGTACTCAGATCCCTGGAACTGCCCCGTGGGCCAGCAGTTAGACCCTACGCAGAGAGAGTCACTCTGCTCTGCCCTCAACAGCGCCATACTGGGTAAAGAGCAAAGCACAAACATATTCTGTGGGTTACGCTAATACATACAAAACTGTGCAAAGAAAAGACAAATATGACTTTCTGTCTTCTTCACCTTAACGATGATAATATCAGAGCTCTGAAGGGGCCAGTGCTGGTATTTAGACCCCTAAGTAAATTGCCCCGACAACATAGTAAACTATTCATTCTCTCTTGAAAATGTACGAATATGCCTCCAAGTTCTAACATTTGACAAGCTTTAAACTGTACACTTTTAAGCTTTCCTATTTTGGAGAAATACAAGAATGTTTTTATATTTAATACATTTTATAAAGTAGGTTTTCTTTTATTCAACAAATAATATGTTTAGCTCCTGCAGAATTACTTTTAATGTTTGATTTACATGATGGAGAAGACTTTTACACAGTACCGTATGTGCTCAAACTTTTTAAGAGAATGCCTTCATTCTGGTTTTGCCTTTGATTAAAAGCCAAAAATGTTTACCTCTAAATCAAAGAAAGCAGCAACAGATGGTATTATAAAGTCTCGTGGCCAACTAATTCATTTGATGTTACAAAGATTGCTTTTTGTCTTTTTCTTTTTTCTTTTTTACAAGAATTAAATCAACACACACAGTGATTTTTGCTAGATGACATTGTTTTGTTGCAGCAGTTCCATATGCAGTGTTGGGAATGTTACTTTTAAAATGTATTCCATTACAGAATACAGATTACATGCCCCAAAAT
>NW_005187715.1:113314-130015 GCF_000239375.1 Pundamilia nyererei
CTCATATTTTGTATTTTAAATACGTAACGGCGGTACATGTATTCCGTTACTCCCCAACACTGTCCATATGCAACTCCAACAAGATCAACAGAATAAGGATTTTCTGTTGAATATAAGAATAGAAATCCCAAAAAAAGTCCTTTGTCTTTATAGAATATTGTTATCAAACACCATTCAAAGCCAAGAACAGAGGTTTATGGCTAGAAACCTTTCAATAGACAGATTGCAGTATGGCAAGATTTTCAGGGTTTGCTTGACATCTTGAATACACATAAAGTGGAAGCGAGCACTGTTTTTATTAAAGATAAATGAAAAGGGTTAAAGAAAGTTGTTTTTAAAAATTATAAAAGATATTATGCTAAAACATTAGCATGTTAGCTAAATGAGCTAAATGTAAACAAACCAGATTGTGTGGTGGTTCCTATCTTTAACAGAGCTCAGCATTTATGCAAGCATTTAGTGAATCAAAAGGACATGTGGTTAAGAAAGTCAACACTTAATTCCCTTAATGTTCACGTATTAGAACAGTGTGTATCGCTTGTACCAAGGTTATTATGCTCAAAGCTAGGTGTAAAAAAACATTTTAATTAACTAAATTAAAAAATAGAAATTAGACTTTTGAAAAAACAAATAAATAAATAAAACTAACTGAAATGATATTTTGAACCTGGAAAACGAACTAAAATGAAATGAAAATATAGAAGAAATACCCTGAAATACCTTCAGAAAGTTCTGTTTTTATTGTAATACCTGTACAGATTTTCCTTTAAAACTAAAACTAACACTGAAACTAATAGAAACTAAACTAAACAAACAATAAAAACTAACCCAAAACAAGAAAATTCACTCTGGAAACAAACTGAAATAAAACCAAAAAATAAAAACCAACTATAATAACTTTGTTATGTTCACATATTCTGCTTTTTATTTCCTTGCTTTTAGCCATAGGTTGCAAATTTACTAAAAAACAAATAAAAAATCAATCAATCCTGACATTATTGATATTTTCACTGGATTTTCCCCCAAGGCATACAAAGGTTCATATTAATATGAATATTGAGCTGTCATTTTCTGCCACCAGTAAGAAATGTTGCCTTTCACAAACAGCTGTAATATCTGTTAAAAATGAGATGAGATGATCAGTGCAAACCTAAACTATCTCAAGCCAACCAGATAGGAGCAAGAATATTTGATTACTTTCTTTGTGATTCTTTGTGTTTTTCTTCATCAGAGTCTCAAAATCTGCCTAAACAGCCTCCGCTGATGCTAGCGCTCGGTCAGGCCACGGAGTGTGTTCAGCTCATGGCCCGAGTCCGGTCTGGTTCCTGCTCCTTCGCCAGAGTAGACAACTTTTTGCACTAGCCCAGGTCCAGGTGTGTAAATTCATATTTAGGAGTAATCATCCTTTTGTGAGGTGGACATTGTAAATAAGCTTAGCCTATAAATCCTGTAATTATCTGAGGTCTGAAACGGGGCACTGAATGTGACTCATAGTAAGGTTTGCATGGTGACTGGCATGTTTGTCTTAAAGGTATGGATGGAGGACAACCTTCATCTCCATCTGTTATTGTCTTTAATTACAGCTAATGTGCACACATGCCTCAAATTGGGGGGGGGGAGGATAAAATGCTCTCCCGCTGTATTTCTATCAATCATGCTACATTCATTTCATTACCCCACATCTCTCCCACAGGTTATTGTTAAGTAGCACTGAGAGAAGACATGTCCAGCAGGTAGTTGTCATGGCAACGGAGGAAGGAGCGTTGGTGCATTTGGCTGTCCATCAGACCGAGCCAGCAGCACAGGCAAGAGAGGCAGAGGAGAGAGAGAGAAAAGAAAGGTTCCTTTTTATTTAGTATTATAAAATAAATAAATGTGTGACACTATTTAAAGATAATTATTATTCTGTTCATCTAGCCTTTTTTTCTTTTGTTTTTTAGTTCTTTTGTGTCAGTTTGTTGTGCTCATCCTGGAACAAAGAAATTGTAAACCTCCTTCTGATTCTTCCCTTCTGTTTTAACGGGTGGATTTCTTCTCCCTGCTGTCAGTATTGATGTTCTTGTTTACCATATCACAGACCACAATACCCAAAAGCTGGTTTCCACAGTCATCGTGACGCCTATAGGCCTTTTTTTTTCCCAATTAGACACGGCGGATCTTGAAATACAAAAGGGTTCAAACTCGTCATGAAAATTATTCCAGAAAGTCAAAGAAAATCAAAATTCACTGGACAAAGCTTCCAAGTCATACTCTAATATGTCTGTGCGAGCTAGCAATTTTTTACCCAAAGAATAGGAGACTTCCTTAAAACTTTACCCATGTAAAAGAAAAAAACATAATTGAAGGTCCTCTGTAGCTGCGAACGCTGCCGGGAGAGAGGGTGATGACAAGAGACTACAGTGGAATATTAGAGGTGTTGGAGCCTTGATTTTACCGTAACAACCACAACGTCGACCAATCAGCGATGTGGTTGCAGGTGGCAGAGCTCGGCAAGCACTGCACCGAAAACATCCGCCTTCAGGACCAAGTCTTACACTATTTTAATGGCCACCTTGATGCCAGTATTGAGGAAGTCAGTATCAAACTCAGCTTAACAAGCGGTGTGTGTGTGTGTGTGTGTGTGTGTGTGTGTGTGTGTGTGTGTGTGTGTGTGTGTGTGTGTGTGTGTGTGTGTGTGTGTATTCAGGGCACTCCCCCTGAGATTTAATTACTGCTGCCCTTTTTTCCTTCGCCATCCTCCACAGCCTGACCTGCTGTGTGCATGTGCTGTTGCAAACACTGTTTCAGAAAAAAAGGAAAACCATCTTTCGAACACACGTGTAGTTTTTTAGGGAGCACTGTGTGATCTTTCATTTTGATTTTAAAGATTGTGAAAACCAGTTCTGGTTGTTGGGAAAGTTTCTCTCTTTTTGCCTTACACAGAGCCCTTTAGGTTTCAAAAACAAATTAGTCCCAGAGTTCTTTTCAATATGTACAATAACATGATGGTAAAACAGTCATTTTACCCTTCAGGCTAGCTGCTGGCCACAATGAGATTTACATGCAAGTAAAGACAGTGCTCAGGTCCGCTACTTCCTGTTTTGGTGTCAGGTTATACCTGCCAACAGTCCTGTTTTTACAATATTTCCCTCATACTTAAAGCTGCATAATAAGTTTGCTTTTTTATCCGAGTATTCTTAGCTGACTGTCTCTCAATTACTATCTACATGCAGTCCACATACTACACATATTATCAGCCAAAACAGATTCAAGGCGTGTCTTTGCAACAGCTCCCTGCAGAGGCAGGATTCCTGTGTTAGCTGTTGCTCCTTTAATGCTTTACCCGTCAACAAAGACGAGAGCACCACTTTAAAACACGCTTAAAGAATAACAACCAGGATGTGTGTGACAGGTAAATGCAGTCAATATTAGTGCAGTAGTACAAACACTGCAGATTGAAATAGAACTTTAGGGTAAGAAGTTTCGTAGGGCAACAAGCCATGATCCGAGGTAGACGGTGGTTGATGTCATACAGTGCATGACATCAACAAATCTCTGGGTGTTCGAGACCAAAATGCTGGCAGGTATGAGTCAGATCAGTACGAACAGAAGTACAAAATACCGCTTCCAGACACTTCTCACTTGGCTTGATATTAAAATTAATTAAGAAGATATTACGACTTTAAATTACTCAGTTTTACACGGTCAGTTCACAGTTTTCATGTCAGCTTCGGCACCCTTAGACCTTTTTCCACAGCAGAGACTCTGGGTTATTATGAGATAAACACAGATATAATTTGTAAGAAAACAAATGAAACCACTCAGACAAGGCTCCATTTTTATGTGTAATAGAACTGAGCCATCATTAAAACTTGGTCCAAAAGTAACTTTTCTCATGACAACTTAAAATATCTGCTTGGACGAAAAAGGCCTGTTAGGCTTCACTAATATCATCAAGTAAGTTTTGGTTAGTGCTTTAGCTAGTTTTTTACTAACTAGCTGTACCTCACCACCTACATGTTAGAGAAGCCATCTTTATTTTGTCTGCTAAGGACTTTGTTTGAAACTACGCAGCTAAAACTCAAACTAATTCACTAACTGGTGGCTGACGAGGTTGATTCTTTTGAATCAGCCAATCATTTTGCTGCTCCTCAACACACTGTACAGTAACTAGCCTTTGTTTTAGCAAGACCACATGCTACCTGGCTACATTGCTAGCGGGCTCAGCTGCTTTTAAGCTCACATAGCCGAATAGTACAAAACGTTATTTCTAAAATATTTCTTAAATGTTTGCAAAAACAAAAAAGACCAAAAAGCCACTGTGTTCCTTTCTGTAACACACATGAGCTAACGTGTTAGCAGGCCTGGTTGAAGTTCAGTCGTTTATGCTTTAATGGCTCTTTTTTGGCTTCATTTTTATTTTACAGGAGCCACACTTGAGTTAGAATATATTTGGAGGTAACACTGATATTTTTTCCTTTAGTATTTGGAAAAGCTAAAATGGAAATCTTGAAGGGATTTCACAGGAACTATTAAACATGTGGATTCAAAGCTTTTTGTTTTCATCAACTCAACTTTCTCAGGTTGATACTGTTTCTACACAACAAAAATGGCAGCCAGTCACAATAGAATAAAACATTAATTGAGTAACTAACCCGTTAATTACTTTCACAATGTTAGCTCTCTAAAGTTGGCTCACGCTGCAGCATTATTCACTTCATTTTTCCCGTGTGTCGGAAGCATTAAGTTTAACTACCACCCCAGTCACATGTGTTTCATTATTTGGTTTTAATGATAAACATGTTTTCCTCTGTAAACATATGAAATGATTTCTTTTCTACAAAGTGGACGGATAATGTGTGACTGACGAAACGTTGTCTCTCTGTCTGCTTTGTCGTGACCTGGCGAGCGGCGTGCTGATCCACCCTGAAGTGTGTATTTCTATTCATAAGAGATTTTCCGTCTAGGTTATGTGGTCATACCTTTTTAGCTGGTGTTTTGTTTTTGTTTTTCTAAACACCTTCTGCTAATGTAGGATTTATTCTAATAACTACACATACACACCCACAGCATCTGCCTCTGCAGCTGTACAGGACTTCTGTTACACACTATTGAAAGAGAAACCTCTGTTACACACCTGTAGGGGGGGGAAAAAAAAATCTTGCTGCTGTCCTGTTGTTTTTGGACTTGGGCTGCATCTCAGCGGTGTTACCACACAGCTTTCCCCCATTATCCCCATTATCCAGCCACTGACATGCTCAGTGACCGTTAGAAGGAAAGGAGACGCGAGCAGTTGTAGAAACGAGCCCGAGGCCTCCGAGGCTTCCCGAGAGGCCGGAGAAACTGATTTAGGCGCCGCACCTGTGCACAGTTGACTTCTATCATGATTTTGGTTTCAGATTTTCACTTTTGAGTTTTAGGAAAAAAATAAAAATGTTTTAAAAATGTGAAATGAGTTACCCTCTACTTAGCATGACTTGTAAAACCTTTAAAACAATATAAAAAAAGGAAAAATGATAATTACAAAAAAAAACTATGTACTGGAACTATGTTAAAAAAAAGAAATGTTTTCTGTTTAATTTTGACAGAATTATTTTTATTAAAATACATCCATAAGCATATGATCGGTGTCCCGTTTTTATTTGGTGTTCTTTTTTTTCTCAGGATATGAGTTTGTTTGTGAGTGAGAGGCAATGACAGCTGTAAACACTTGTACAAAACATTAATGTTAGTAGAGTATAATCTAAAAATTTAGACACATCTGCTTATTTCACTGTTGTTATCTTATAAATAATAAACTCACCAAATACTTCATTAGTTAAACCTATTCAACTGCACTTTATAGCACTTTAATCAACCAACCCAATGGCTTCTTTGTGTCTTCCTACAGCAAAGGTAGGAGAGGGGCTGGTTGTATTAAGAGATTTGATTGGGCAATCCAGTGTCAGCATGAAAATGAACCAATGGACTGCTGTCAGGGGCTCTTCAGACTGGCTCATTGGCCCAAAAGTGCATCGGCCTACGGGGGAAAATCCCCAGTACGCCAGATTATCAGTCCAGGCCTGATCTCAGTGCATTTAGGCATGTAGACATAGTCATGCCTTGTTAATGGCTGTAAACAATGTATGCTAAAAAGCATCTATGGACTCACAACATGTGGACTGCTAAGCAGATGAGCTACAGAAGCAGAAGAATTTTCATGGTCTCACCCAAACTGAAGCCAGAAGATTGGTAAAAATGTTGTGATGAGTCTCAGGTTTAACATTGAGATGGTGGGGTCATAAACACAAAAGTGTGTACCCATCTGTTTTCAGCCTGATGGTGTAATGCTATGGGGGATATTTTCTTGCCATATTTTGAGCTCCTTAATACTAACTGAGCATTTCTAAATGCCAGCCTACCTGCCACTGTGACTGCAGGGTCTTCATTTTGTTTTTCAGTCTGGCCTCTTTAACTTGTGATTAGAGCAACTACCTCTTCTAAGCAGTGTCGGCTTCAGCTACTTCAGGCTCTGAAGCAATGACCATTGCACAGCTCAAAGAGTAAGAGTCTTGTTTATCTCCCGGTGTAGATAATTTGACTTCATCTATTTCATTGCACTGGTAAGGTCAGCTTATTATCTTCCTGATTATGTGAATATATGCTGTGATCTTTACATAGAGCTACATCGCCCTCTCCTGGTTCTGCTCACAGTTGGACACCATAAAGCGCGCACCATGCTTGACTTTCAGTCTCAGTGTTTTACACTAAAACTCACTAAATGCATTTCTTTGGTTTTAGGTTTCCATATTTAATGAAGAGCACTGCAGAGGATGGATTCATTCAAATGGGGTGCAAGTCAGACTACAACACCTCTCATGAAACTCTTCAAACTATGTTACCATGAATTTGTTTAGACTCATCTGAAATTTGTTTTTTTGATCAAGTCATTTATAGCCTTTCACATTCTTTGGCTCTCATTATAATGACTTGGATTCGTATAACGCCTTTCAGGAAACCAAAGGTGAAGGAGGTTGGACAGGTACTGAGGTGCCCGGGCATTGAGGGATTTATAAGTCAGATGATGATGTTAATGATGTGTGACTTGACCAGGAGCCAATGGAGATTTATGAGGGTGGGGGTGATATGTTGCCAGAGAGTGTGTTAGAAGCCTGGCAGCTGAGTTGTGGACATACTGGAGCCTGTCCAGGGCTTTGCTGGGGATCCCAAACAGGACCCCACTGCAGTAATCCAGCTGTGTGGTAACAAAGGCATGGATGAGGGGCTCTGCTATGGAGTCAGTGAGCAATGACCGAAATTAAGAGATGTTCATTAAGTGCAAAAAAAAAACCCACTGCTTTAGTGACAGATTTGAGCCTGGGATTAAAGTGTGGAGTCTAGATCGAAACCCAAGTTGCGAAATTCTGGGGATGGTGAGATGGTGCAACAGTCTTTCAAAGTAGGGCCCTGAGGGCCACAGCCAAGAGCTCTGTTTTATTACTGTTGATCTTGAGTAGGTTAGATGACCTATATGTTTTAACTTAATGCAGAAAGTTGACAAGTGATTGGGGAGGAAACTGGGTGGAGGGTTTTGTACTGATATAAAGTTGTGTGTTGTCAGCATAAGAATCATCAATGGATCAGAAGGGTTCCAAGAACAGGGCCTTGAGGCACATTGTGGCTAACTCTCAGTGCTGTGGTGTGTTCTGAAACCAGACTGAAATGGTTCATATGTCCACCTTATGGTTGGACATATGTTGATTGAGTTGGGTGGCTGCTTTCCAAGATTTTGCTAAAGAACAAAGGTTGGAGATCAGTCAGTAATTTTTAAGGTCATCAGGGTCCAGACCTGGCTTCTTGAGGATGGGAGTGACTGAGGCACTTTTAATGTTGGAAGGCACCAATCCTGCTTCCAGGAAAGAGTTGATGTCAACTATAAGGGAGCATAGAGCAGGTAGACTCAGTGGTGTCTGCACTGGGTCCAAAGTACAGGTGGAGGGAATATCATAATACTGCCAAAACGTCTTCTCTGTGTACCATAATATATATAAATGTATGATTAAAGATTAAGTGGTTCCAAATAAGCAGTAAATATTCAAGATATTCCACCATGTCACTGTATTTAAGGAGAATATCTCTGATTGCACGGAGAAATCTTTTTTGCTTTGAAATAGCCCCTGTGTTTGGAGAAAAACTTCAGCCTGGACATTATTCAAAGTTATGGCTCAGTAATATCTACTGTACCTCATTTTCCTTTATGTGTAAAAATATGTGAGTTAGATGATGGATTTCATAAACTTCTTCTGGTCATTCCCTATAAAGTGCCGAAGCTCTAGGATAAGATGGTCCAGTGGTTCAAAGAAACTCTTAGAAGGCAATACTGAGTTCCTCTGCCTTCAGCTACCATATGGTTCATGATTGAAGGGATTTCACAGGATCTCATGATTTCCATTTTAAACTTGGAAAACATCATTTTAAGCTAGTAAACATTAAAGACCTTGAATATATGTTCCCTCTGGATGACTACTTGGTTTCCTATAATACAAACCAGCATTTATGGCAAATATGTGGTGGTACAAGCAGTCTGCAGATATTTTTTTTATATAATTGGGTCACATTGTTTTACAGTCTTTGAACAGCAGAGGGCAGGAGAAGGCTGGGAATGCTTTATGCATAATCAGATCAGCACATATTTTACTCAGTTCATGCAGTAGCCCTTTTAAATGAAAACAAAGACAGTTGCAGGTAAGGTGTTTGATTTTATGTTCTCCTGTGGAAGATATTTTTCATAATCACAAGAGGCATACGTTTTAACCCAGACTACCTACAGTATGCGTCATAGCTGGCTTAAAGCACCAAAAACAAAGAAAGAAACAACAACATATAAAAAGGTAAGTGTAGTGCTCATTAATGCTCATCAATATGGTCAAAATAATCATTATATGGAGTAAAAATGTCACTTAGATTCCTGAGGGGTGAAACACACCTGATGTGTTGTTCCAGCGTGACTAAATGTTTTTTTGTAACACGAGCCAGTCTGTGTACTCTGAAGCTGGAGAGCCAGTGAAACAGGGTTGGGTCTCAAAATTATTCAACTAAGCTTTAAAACCAACCAAACTTTTAACTTTTTTCTATCAGTATTTCATCTCTTCTCACCACATGTTGATTTAGATGATTGTGCATTGAGGCTTTTAAATCTACAAGAATTGAATACAAATAAAAAAAATTTCAGTAGCTGTTAGGTCAAGGCTGATTAAGGAGTGGGTGCATTTGGTTCCCTCTTGTAAAGAGTAGTGTCCTTGCAGCAGAACAGAATAGAAATATGTAAAGAAGTGTAAATTTTGCTTTGGTACACTTCACCTTTCTAACCCCACTGATCTGTTTCGCTGCAGGTTTTATGTGCAAAAAAAATTGTTTGAAATCTGTATAAAGTGATGCACGAAACAACACGTAATGAATAGTAGAAACAAAGTGAAATGAGTACTGAGTGCCGTGAATGGGATTTTGCCAGCCTTGAAGCTGCCTAAGGGGAAATAAAGAGGTCTAAAAAGTGGATGCTGAGGGGTTAAAAAAGAAGCAGTAAACAATAAATGCCTCATCAGAGCACTCCCACGTGTGCGGCTCTCAGAAGCCCCTAGAAGTACGACTCCTGCTTGAGTGACACAGAAATGCATGTTGGTCATCGGGAGGTCAGAGGTTCAAACACATGCTTGAAAATTTCACTCACGGCGCTGTTAAATACCCTTTCTTGTGCAGATCGAGAGCTGAGCCTGTAATTACGAGCGAGGTGAGAGTGGTTCGGCTGTTTCTGGCTGCGCTGCCGCCCGTGAATTTCCAACATCATATATTAGACCCTGGAGGCCTGCAGGCATCCTCGCAACACCTCTGGCCTTCAGAATTGAAGACACGTTAGTCACCATGGCAACGTGCTATGGCGTTCTCAAAGGGGGTGTAAATATCACAACACCCACTCCTATTGCCTAGTCACTGTAATGCATATTCATAGTCACATGAAGTGATTAAGGATGTGTTTTATTAGTCCATCCATCCATCCATCCTTTTTGGCTTGACTAAATAGTAATTACTCTGAGGCCAGTCGAAGGATGCAGCCCCCGCCTGCTCTCAGCTAGATTGTAATGGGTTCATAAGCACTGCTGATTGAATTGATTGCCACAGTTGGAGTCTGGCTGAGATGTACAATGGGGTGGAATATGCAGAGCGCGGAACATTAATCAGCTCACACCAAAGGGCTCCAGGCTCTCATTTTATTTCAGGTACAGGTGAAAATGTACACATGGCAGTACAAATCATGTACAAGAAGTGTCGGCACAGAAACATGACTTTTTCTCTGCTCTGCGAGTGCGCAGGAAACACTTTAATGCTGGGAGCAAAGTTTTTACCTCAACATTTTATTTAATCTGCAGTTTTCCCAACGAGGACAACAAAGAGGCGAGTTCAGGAACTGTAAATGTTTACAGTACTTACCTTACAAGAAAACAGGTGGAGATTTGAGGCAGTGGACGCCTGGAGAGCAAAAAGTATTTTGCTTGAAGTTTTCAAGTAAATATAACTGAAAGTTTTAGGTGTTTGCAAACATCCCCAAATTCAGTCAGTGACCACAATGGTGAGGCCAAAGTGAACAATCAATAAGAGACACGTGGGAGACTACTAAAATACCACAGGACTGCATCACAAGGCCATAATAAAATCCGAACAGCAAAGACTCAAATTTTTACTTGCTCCAAAATAAAATGTTTCACTAGAAATGAACTAAGGGTCTAAAACACGTCTGAACCAGTTTAAAAATAAAGAAATAAATCTCAGCTGCAACTGCAGCAAATTAAATCCAAAAGCAGCAATTCTACACCAAATTAACCGTGGCAGTGGTAGACATCTATTGTTGAATGCACTCTGCAAAATTCTTCAAATGGCAGCAGAACTTTTAGCAAATATTTGACAAACAGTTCAGTTCAGAGGAGAATACAGGGAAAAAAATGTACACACATCCTCAGACACATGATTTTTCATTACATTAAATGATTACAGTCTTTTCCAGACCGGAACCTTTCAAAGAGAAAAACATCCAG
This sequence comes from Pundamilia nyererei, assembly GCF_000239375.1. Lineage (NCBI taxonomy): Eukaryota > Metazoa > Chordata > Actinopteri > Cichliformes > Cichlidae > Pundamilia > Pundamilia nyererei. The sequence goes on from NW_005187715.1 coordinate 124,360, forward strand.
GGGCTGACTGGAAATTAGAAGGAAAGATGTCCAGGTGTGGAATACCGAGGTAGACTGTGACTCTGTTGTCAAAAACATGAATTTACAACAACAAAATCACTAGTCTTCCACAGCATACTACACTGTCGTGATGTTTAATCTGTGTAAAAAGAGGAGTTATTACGAACACATTTACAGTGAAGAGGAATGATCATATTCTATCTAAAGAGCAGAAGTTACCGCTCACAGTTCAGCAAATGACATGAATATGTCACACAAGCTAATCACACACTTGTGTGACTGACTTAGATGTGTTTGCACTTTATTTCACTGCATTCATTACATAAATCAACATTCTTTTATTCCTTCTTCACACATGGTGTAAACATCCAGGAACATCAAGGCACTTGGGATCTGTTCATGTTGATGCAAACAGGAAAAGAAAAGAAAAAACGTACTCTGGGAGAGATGAAGCAGCCTTGATGAATTAATTTAGGGGAGCATCCCCGCTGGCCTGTGAGCTGCTAGGATAATAATGCACCGATAACTACTGTACAGCACACATGCAATTCACACAGAAACACAAGTCTCACCGTGGATGTTTCTCCGTGGATCCCTCTTTGCTGAGCGGCTGTTTTAATAACAGAAGAGGAAAAGGACACTAGTTTAATCTCCTGGTATTGGATCTGTAAAGCTCTGCCAATAAAGCTGGATCTCTGCGGGATGAGGATGAGGGAAGCAAGAGGAGGGAAGAAAGGTAAGGTCAAGGAAGGAGGGAAGGAAAGGAAAGGAAAGTTAACTTAGGCAAGGAAAGCAAGGTAAAAGTAAAAAAGAAACAGGATATGAAAGCAAAGAAAAGAGGAAATTAATAAAGGAAAGGGGAAACGGGGTGGTAAGAAGGAGGGAGAAAAAAAAGAAATAGGAGAGGAATGAAAAAGGAGGAACAAAGGGATGGGATAATCATAAGAGAAGGAAAAAGAAAGGGAAGTAGGTAAGAAATTGGGACAGTTGTTGAAAAGAAAGGACATGGAAGGAAAGGAAGAAGGAAAGGAAACTGAAGACGTGAACATCACTGGAAAAGACAAAAGGAGATAAACGGAAAAAAGGGGAAATTAAAGGAAAAGGAAAGAATGACAAAGCATAAGAAAGGAGGTAAAAGATGCAAAAATGACAAAATGGAACAAAAATAAGAAGCAAGAAGCAGAAAAAAATTGGATAAAATGATTAAAGAAAGTAAAAGATTTGGGAGAGAAGACGAGGAGAGGGGGGAAGGGGAGAAAGTAAAAGAAACGAGAAAATGAGAGCATAGGAAATTAAGGAAAAAGGAGAATGAGAGGAGCTGTGGAGGGGAGGAAAGGAAATGAAAAAGAAGAAGGGATAAGTGGAGAGGAAGGAGGAAAAAAAAAGCAAAGTGCAGATGAGTGTGAATAAAGCAGCGAGATAACTGTTTACAGCGGTTGTCTGCAATTCGAACCAAACAGCGCAACGCGGTTTGTGGGTGCAGGTTGTGTTGTGAATGACAAATATCCTGTAAATGAATGATAATGGCTTGTTTAGATGTAGCCCGCCTACAGCGGCTCTGCTCCATCCTATTTCCTGTTAATATCGCTGGCTTCGGCCGTGCTGACCTCTCTGCCGTTCTTTCTATTTCTATTAATCTTTAATGGCGGGTAAACGGTCCCGCGCCACACGCTGACCGCCGTGGCTTTCCCTCCTCATTACCGTCCCGGAGGAGAAACGGGATCCAAGCAGAATCCGTGGCTTCTCTGAACTGCACTGGGGATGTGGAGCTTCTGTGATGTCTGTATTGTTTCGCCACCATTTGTTTTGTGCGTTCCAACCCTCGACGAATTGCACTTCTTTAATTACAACCTCAAGTGGTCAAGACCACTTTTCTAATGACGGCCATCTTGCCCAGACTGATGGTTTTAATGCAATGGACATGCTGAGGAGCAGGAGACAGCAGCGAAGCAATAAAGAGCAATTTTGAGTGGTTCCCCCTTTTTTTTCCTGATATATTTATATATATTTTTTACATTGTGTGTCAGGTCAGTTCACCTAGAGAACACACACACACACACACACACACACACACACACACACACACACACACACACACACTGTTGCCCTGGTTGCTGATCTTAACAAAGGTCTGTGACACAGTGACATTTGGAAGTAGATGAAATGACCGGCAGGGTCGAGGAGTGCTGTGCTCCATGTTTTACTGCTCAGGCATAAGAGCTCTTAAGACCTGAAGAACACACACACACACACACACACACACACACACACACACACACACACACACACACACACACCTCTTTAGGACCTCAATACCTTTCTATTCACATCCCTGCTCTCTGGGTGCTCTGCTCCGCGGAGCCTTTCAGGGTCCTCGTAGGGGCCGAGGCACTACAGGATCCAATCAAACCTCAGTCTAAAGCCCATTAAGGAGCAGGACCAGAGGCTGTTGAGCTGTTAAATGTATAATTTAAAAGTCTTATATTACCAAAGCTGGAGGAAAAAAAATTCATATCTCATAGAGGCACCTTTTTCTCCAGGAATTAAGTAACACATTCTTATTTTGCTCATGACATGCATGATTGATGTCTGAAATCACGGCATAGGATAAATGGTTTTCACCGGTTTGCATAAGAAAATGGGTTTCGCAACCTTAAAAACACCATTGTAAAATCACAGTTTTCGCAAGAACGTGAAAAAAAGAAGAAGAAGAAGAAGAACTCCCTACGTTCCTTTCTTAATTCTTAAATTGATTTTCACATCCTGATTATTACCTGGCTGAAGCTTTAGTGTTCCTTTGCATCGTGCCGTTTCTCTTTGCCTCTCCATGGTTTTCTTGCACAGCCCTCTTAGAGTCAACACACTGCACAAAAAGACCAAAACCAATATTGTCTCTGCAGCGAAAGCCTCATATAAGCTATTCCTCGAGGCCCATTGAGCTCCACTGTTGCCCAGAAACTATCAAAGACACATTGTTGCACTTGTTATCATGAAAATTGGCTTTTTCTTTTTAAACCTGTTAATCAGTGGCTGAAAATAGCCCCCACAAAGACGGGGTTTAAACATACGGCACTCACCAAACCCTAATGGGCTTTAGTGGTTAGTGCTATAGACCTGAAGGCCAAGTCTAAAAATAAAAAACAACCTTGTTGTTGACACTATGAAAACTCCCTTAAGGATTTAAGGATGTGCAATATTGTGATTTTGGTTCCTGAGTGATGACAGTAGGTGAGAATTCAGCTTCTCCTTTCTGCATGGCCTCATTTTGCTGACAGATGCAAATGTGAAATGTAAACAGCACTTTTCCTGACACTTTGATACCCAAACGATGACACAACGCAGCAAAAGTGGCACTTTACAGCTTGTCATAATGTGCAGAAATGGTCTTGCAAAGCTGGAAAACAGACCTACTAAGGTTCAATTCTAGACTGATTGGACAGTTCATCGATTTTTCGGTCACAACCAACATCTGCACTAGCGTCACATCATAACACTAGCAAGGCATCAGGAATCTGAGCAGGAAGCTGCCATGCATCTGAAGAAATGTGTTAGTTTTTGAATACCTCAGTGACCTGATGGTTCCTCTCTTCTGAGACTGTAAAGAGTCTTCGTCTGGATCTGGGATTTCTGGGATTTCTGTTGAACTAAACTGGTCACATAGTCACTACTGATTCAGTTCCCAGGTTACGCTGCTTTTATTTTAACAATTTGTGTTCTCTCTATGCAAAAAGCCTTCAGCTGCCACGTTTCTGGACCAATAAATTACCGAGTTGGGGAGGGGCTCACGATTATGTTTCACAAAATCTGAAGCTTTATCATTAAATGTTTATTTTGGATAGCGGTAGCATTGAATGGAAGCAGCACGCTCGATCGCCTAGACCACTTTAAACAAATGAAGCCTTGAGTATTTTTATTTGTTCCTATCGCATGAATGTTTTACTTCTTTCATGCATGTGTAGCTGTGAGATACAAATTTTGAAAATTCATTTTATTGTTCTTAGTTCTATTTTTAGAATAAAGTATTCTGCCTAAATAATAAAGAACAATACAATATGAATATAAATCCTACATTTTAGAGCAAAAATGAAAACATCTTAACTGGCCTGGCCAAATTTCAACAATAATATTAGTGAGAGACATTTGGACAGCCAAAATAATGTCTGCATCATGTTATATCCACAATTACACTGTCCATGTACAAAGACTGTACGTGTATAACCTACGTTAATTAAAAATATAATGTAGATCTGGGGAAATAAATAGAAAACTATTCCCCTTTTCTGACCTTGCTTTCCTCTAAATATTTTCTCCACACTCCCTAACTTTGCCGTTTTCTTCGCCGCTGCAGCTCTAGATGTAAATCTTGATCATCTCACGTTGAACTTGTAGCCTCCACATTTCATCACGACGTGTCTGTAGTTTTCTGCCGTTTCTCTCTTCACAATGCCCTCATCAGCGACTGCTGTCAGAGCCAACAATGCCCAGAGTGACAGCTGCCTTCGCTGGCCCGCACCGCCACCAAGTTTAAGTTACAGGAGCTATTGATTCTCTATGGGGCGCTGGCTGCCTGGGTTAGCACACACAATGCCGGAGCAACAATGTGGCTGCATTGTCCAGGTCACAGTGCTGAGCAGGAGACTGACAGCGTACAGCGAGCTATGAGTTCATTAGACCAGCACTGCTCCCCTTTCCCTCTCTCCCTCTGCCCTTCTCGGTACTCATTAACGTCCACTATGAGCCACTGAGTTACAGGTATTAGTCGAGGAACACTGAAGATCGCCACACAAGGGCACGCTGCCTGGTTAAACCCATGAACGCACACACTCAGAGAATGACACATTAGGTATTAGCTCCACGTCCAGCCTGCTTCTAATTTTCACATTAAAAAAGCATATTAAGAAATAATGGGCTCCCCATAGTTCACATAACTTACTGGCTCTAGTTATCTCAGTCTCTCAGTCTTTCTAGAGGACTTAGGTCACTGCGTGTACTAAGACTTGAACGGATGAAAAGCTCGGAGGGTGAGAGTTTGGGACTATTATTCTCCAAGCCCTGGTCCAACAATTATGGGCAGCCTGCTGAATAGTTCTATGTCATTAGAGCAGGCTAAATTATGCTATCCACTTTGGGATGAAGGTCCTTTCACTCAGAGCCAAAGAGAGAAATAACTGGGAGAAGACAGTAGTGTTCACAATGAAGCTGACAGAGTGTTCAAGGACAGCAGGCTTTCATTTCTCTTCTGGTAATGTTCTATATTAGACTAATGTTCAATTAGGTTGTCAAGGCCTGTTAGTGAAATGTAATTCTTATACAGTGCAGGAAAAAAAAAAGCCTTTTATCATATTCCATCATATCGGACATGAATAATTTCCCTTTACATGTATGGTAAGCTAATCAAATCATTAACCATTCGCTCATGATGATGAATTCAAATAGGTTACGGTTTCATGAGAGGGAAACAGAGCTGCTGTAGTGCCCAAGAGTTTATTTTAATTCGTGCCGCCACTTCACATGGACAAGGCTCTTAATGTGGCGATATCGCAGTGGCCGTGTGCATGCTTGGAGAAAAACTTTTAAAAAAACATGCATGGCTTGAAATGTAACGCAAAATTAAAGCTCAGGCTTAAGTGATATTTACTGCAGGGATGTTCTTTTG
>NW_005187715.1:130076-153961 GCF_000239375.1 Pundamilia nyererei
TATATATATATATATAGATAGATATAGATATAGATATAAAAGCAGATTTGTCTGCTTTCAGCTCACTCTGCTGCAATCTGCAGCAAACAAACGCATAATCAATCACAAACCTTCTTTTAAATCCCTGTTTTAAAAAAAAAAAAAAATATTGATCCAAAAGCAGCAACAAAAATATTTTGTTTTGTTGGCCAAAACATTAGGCGTCTTATTATTTTTTATTTCTAGCTTTGTTGCTTTTCTTTATTGGACTGAAATGTACAAAAATAAATACAAAAATGCTGCAAATAGTCAACTGTATTTGGGTATTAGGAATGAAAGAAGCAAACGGCATCAGTGGGCAATAATTTGCTGGTTTTCTGGTGTCCTCGGGCTCAGGTTGGACTCTCTCGTGGTAATACAGGACATTATGTCTGGTTGGCGGAGCCTTGACGCTCGTTATATCTAACTGCCAAGGCTCGACTCATAAACCCAAATGCCACGGGGGCAAACGTGGCAGAAATAAACTCCAGTTGACTGGTTACATTTTGTGGTGGCAGTAAAAAAAGCACAGCCTTCACCAAACGGACAAAACAGATTTGTGTCCTTTGTTCCACACGCTTGAGCTGCTCCAGGTTTAAGGGTCAGATAGATTTTATTCAGATGATTGCACGAAAGAAGAAATTATAGCACCTGCTCACCATCTTTTTTCCTTTTAACTTCCCTTTCTACTACTGCTTCACTCATTTTTCTGTCTTTTATCTCCCATTTGCCTCTTTTCCCTGTCCTCTCCTTTTCTGTCCTCTCCTTTTCACTTTTCCTTCCCTTTCTCCCACCACTTGTCTCATTCATTTTCTCTCTTCTTCTTTCTTTTTGACTGTCCATTCTTACCTTCCTGTATCTGCTGCTCTTCTCCTATTGTGCTCCCACTACCTTCGTTCTCCTACTTTGTTTAATTTTATTTCCTCCTCTCTCCTGTTTTTCCTTCAATTCAATTTCCTCTTCCGATTTCATTCTTGTCTTTCCTCTCATCTTCTGTCCTTTCACTCTGATCCCCCCCTTTCCCCTTCCTTTGCATGATCTCCTTTCCTTCCATCTCCTCCTCACCTCCTTTGTTCTTTCTCTTCTTTTGCCTTCATTTTTTCTACCTTCTCATTGCACCCCTCCTCCTGCTCCTCTCACCTCATCCACAGTTCCTGTCCTCCCACCTCCTGCTCCACCTGCTCGTATCGATTTTGTGTTAGTGAATTTGGAGCCACGGGGAGCTCGGGAGGGGGGAGGATGGATATTGGCCACTGAGCGGAAGTGAGCAGAGGCGGACGTGGCTACTTCCTACGCAGCGCGATGGTCATTTCATCACCTGGGTCATTTGTCCACACCACCGACACCACCTCTCCCTTGTCTTTTCTCTTTTCTTTTTCTACCCTGCTTTTTTGCCTTTCTCTCATTTCCTGCCAAGCATCAGGATGTCTCTAAATACCACACAGGGCTGCAGACAGAAAGATGACAGACGATCGAGGGTCGCTGTGGGCTGATCATTAGCAGTGCCCTGTGGTTGACTTCAATTAGCCTGCTGAGGCACTGAGCTGCAGCCGAGCACAGTGAGAACATGCAGTCAGGTGGGCTTCACACTTCTCAGATTTACAGTTAGGTTTAAGTTCTAGCACCCCAGAGGCTCATGCAGAGCGGCTGTAAATTAGACACAAAGGTTCGGATCTTAAGTTTGATTTTGCTGCCTTCAGCTCAGGAGTCTGCCTGCTCTCTGCAACGGGAACGTGTACTTGAAAATGAGTGTTGAAACGCATTTTTAAAGCCTGATACTGGCACTAACAGTAATTAAGCTTCAGTCAGTCAATCACTGTCTTTCGTTCGGGTGATGTGAAGCTTCAGATAATACTGATTGACCCTGCAGACTCTCTCTACATATTTTGACTGCTATTTTGTAAAAACTAAGGCAGGCAAAATGTCACTGAGCATGGTGACAGTTGATGAGGAGGAGGTGGGGAGACGGAGGGATCTGTGGAGTGGGTAAAATGGCATGATGGAGAAACACAGACAAGAAATGGAGACAGAAATATAAAAAAAAACACGTAAAAAAAACCCCAAGAAGAGCGTGTGCAGGCGGGGAGGGCCGATCTGCTGTAACAGACAACTGTGGGATTATCGACAACACAGACACCAGACAATGATTGTTGGTGATGTATGTGTGTCTGTGCAGGGAGGGGGGGCAATTATGTATTACCCCCCCCCCTCCATGCATTCCCCTCTCCCTCTCTTTCTCTCTACCCCCTACGGCGGCCCTGATGGGACACAGCCTTTCATTTGCTCATTGCGGTAATTGGTGTATGTGAGGGGGAGTTACATGTGCTCAGCTCCCCCTCTGCGTCTGTCAGAGAATTAGAAAATGGAATTCTCTGAAGAGCGCCGTGCGTCTGCCGTCCTCGTCCAAGATGACACATTTTCATTATTCGCTCGGTGACAGAACAGATTTCTCTGTCCGTTGTCCACCGGCATACATTATGATTTGCAATTCTGAAGATAATTTATATAGAGAGATAAATTTTGCCAAAGAACATTTAAACAAATGAATGTTAAATTAGCAGGTTCAGCAATTAGGTCTCTCTCTTCTTTTTTGTGCTTCAGGTAATTCTCATCTCTTTGCAACTGAAAACAGTGTTTAAATTGGTTTACAATTAATCAGCCCTATAGGACAGACAGAAACGTGAATGCATCAGTTCAGGCTACGTCTCCTGTTTCATGGCAAGCGCAGCGAAAGACGATTAGAATGTAGAAGCTCATTTTTATTTCGTTGGCTAAGTTTTAGGTTTACGTTCTTGTCTTTACTTTGCTATATTTAAAATTTGTTCACATCAGAGTGGCTATAAAATCACCTCATCCCCAAGGAGATCGCACTTACCACTGACTATAAAATACAGCATCAAATAGCTTTCTAAAGTATTATGAGCTAAACTGTATTTGTGAAAAGAATATTGGACATATAAATATATATGTAACCCTTTGGCAGGCTATTCAAGAGTGAATGAAAGACTGTGTGATCTGCAGTCATGGCTGGAGAAACGCTGAGGGGGAGAACAGAGAAAAACAGCCAGACCACTGACCTCTCACCGAGGGAGCATCCTGTACACCGTGGCCTGAGATGGGGGCTCGCCGCAGGGGGAGAAGCAGCCAGAGACGTGGGGGCGGCGTGCAGGTGGCTTGAGGGGGAGGCTGGTTGTTGCTGGAAAAGCAGCAGGGAAGGTGAGGTGGAGAGGCGAGGGGAGCTTTGAGAGCCGAGGTTATTGGGTTAGTGGAAGGACCGCGAATGGAAAGAACGGGGGAGATGCACGGCAAGGAGGTAGGGAGGAGGAGAGGATGAGGGGTGCCTTGTTGAGGAGAGGAGATCTGAGGGAAGTGCTGTAAGAGAGGTGCAAGAGACGGGAGAGAAAAGGGGGGAGTGAGAGCGAGAGAAAGAAAAGGTGTTATGTGGGGATTAAAGCTCAAATGAGCGACATATGGAAAAGGTGAAGCACACGTGGGAGGAAAGCGGCGCAAGAGAAGAGGACCGAGAGAAATCCGGCTTTAAAAAAAAGACTGCGTGTCGTTCCGCGCTTCACTTAAGTCTCCCTCATTCACCTGGCACCAAACTTAATGATGGCATAAACAGACAAAATCAAAATCAACTGCAGGTGTAAATGCCCCCGAGGTGAGTTCAGATCCAGTCTGCCTGCAGTAATTGTGTACACACACAGAAACTCACAAAGAGGTGGGGGGCAGCTCAGACTGCAAGCCACTTGTCAATTGGATTTATGAGGATACTTGTAGACTCAACAGCTGACTGAACAAGACCATGTGCTTCCTGTCAATACTAATTATCTCGTGAATATTATCGGAGGAAGCGAAGCGCAAAGCAAACTGTGAGAGACCCGAAGTTGATGATGATTTTAATATCAGGAATAGCTTTACTCTTGTGTGTTAATGCTAAGTGGAGAGGAAGAAAGGGATTTTTTTTCTTTTTGGGGGGAGGGAGGGTGGGGTGGGGGCTTATGTTTGGCCTTTTAATGTTTATTAGATTGCGGAGGAGATGTGAAGGGGAATATCGACAGCAGGATTCCTCCAGAGGATGCAAAGCTAAAGTAGGTGCTGGAGGATGGAGATGTCGGGAGTAGGATGAATAGGAGGACAGGTGTTGCATGTGAAGGAGGGTGGAGATGGAAAACAGCGGGGCTTAGGGTGAAAGGGCGGCGGTGGTAGTCTGCACGGGGGGGCAGAGAAGGGGAGGTGGACATAGCAGGGCGCCCAAGTCAAAACGCCCTCGCTGAGTTCACAGCGTGACACAGTTATTTGTTTTTTTGTAGTTTTCCTCAAATCTTCTGCGTCCTTTCATTTCATTGTCCCGTTATTGTTTCCTTTCACATTTCCTCCTCGTCATCCGTCCCCCCCAACCCTAAAGACACATCTGTATTAAAGCTGCACGAGGAAGCGTTCACATCTGCAGCTTTAATACAGATGTGTACTAACTGAAGTCAGGTTTCACACCTAAGGTGGAATTTCGCTCCTAAACCTAAGTTCAACATTTATAACAATGATATTTAGAATAATTTATGGCTCAAAAAATGTTTAAATAAGGGAACACTTGAACTCAGCCTTCAACGGATTGATGATTTTAGTTTTCACTGACCATTACATCATTTATTTATTACATTTTATTTATTTTATGAGCAGTATATTTAAAATTACTCTCACATTGCTGCTTGGACTGCTACCTCTGCAACCTGGAGCCAAATAAGAGACACAAAATGGATGGATGTATGGACGGATGGCTGATCTAATAAGATTGCATGTTTAAAGTGGGAAGGGCTTAGTTGGAAAAGAGTGATGTCATGTATTTCTGTGCACCAATCAGCATCAAACAATACTATTGTTGGGTTTTTTCCTTCTCCTATCCAGATTAATTAAATGTGTCCAAATGTTTCCTTTAGCTCTTTATAAATAATACTAATATGATGCAATCAGGGTTGTTACAACCTGCCTTTCAAACTCAGTAAATTGGCATCATGGGAACAGGGTTGACTAACAGAAGTCAGGACAATCCTCACCTTTTTCATGAAAGTGCAAGACTGAATTTCCTCAAACATTCATTGATGGATTTTAAACTTTAACCTAAGCACCAGGTCCTGCAGGAGCAGCTCCATGAAGTGAAGACAGACAAAAAAACCAAAAACCTCTCAGAAGAATCGAATCTCACACTGTTTCTCACAAGGACACGCACACACACACACACACACTCACCAGATCAGACCAGGACATCACGACAATGTTTTTGCGCTCATGCTGGTTTTCGCCAGAGGTGACAAGCACCTGTATGTTGCATGCAACAAAGGTTCCTAGCAACCGTCGTCGAGGAGACACATAGTCAGGATGCACACCTGTTTGATCTGCCGGGACCCTCTGTGATAAGTGGCCCTGGTAACCATGGCGACCGGGATATGGGATGGATCCACGTGGTGCTATTGAATGGCCTTGGATTATAAACACACACATACATACTGGCGCACACACAAACTTGAGAAATACATGCTTGAAGATGTGCGCTGCCTGTGCACACACACGCACAGTCAGGAATAAACAAAAAACACACACTGTGAAAAAAATGACGTAAAAACAACACAAAATCACACAGTCCAATTAAAGTCGTACACCTAACGAGGCAGTAGGGGCATGTCGGGTTTCGCACCTGCACGAAGACTCGTAACAGACTTCACACATGGAGGAGCGTGCAAAAAAAATAGAAAAGGTCGCACGCTCAGAAAATAAACAGCGATACATGTAGCTGAATCCAAACAGCTCAGAGGAACAACACAATGCAACGTGTAGGGAGAAACAAGGCGGCAGATGGCCGATATGCTGACGGTTACTCACAGTGTGCAGGTGGACGAGGAAGCGTTTTGCCTCTCGCTAAAGAGCTCTGCAGTGACCTTGGAGTGAAAAAAATGTGAATTGTTAACTGCAGTAGTCATTCACAGAGAAAAGAGATGCAGAGATCTGCACAGCTAAATACATAATTAGAAGAATGCTGTTGCATTTTCCTGTAGACCAAGAGGCGGGATGAGAACACGAGCATTTAAATGCAATGTAACATGAACAACGAGCTCCTATACGAGCTCTCGCCTTTAAAATCCTGTCTGATACACAGCGATATGAATGGTTCCCAATTAAGACATATGCAACTCCAAGTGCTGCTGTGCTCCACACTTCTGCACATATACCCACACGCAGGTCTGAAGCAGGAAAATGCAAATGCATTACCAACCTGTGTCGTTGGCATGCACCAGTCTCTGCACAGATTAACATTAACGTTGAATTAAATTGCACATGAATCAGATAATAATTCTACACGGATGTGGTTGTGTTGCATTTGCAATGCAAGATAACAGGTGCATGAATTTTTCTGTCCATGACCACGAAAGTTAATTATATTTTCCCCCTCGCCCTGCTATCCTGAAAATACTTGCTTATCACGCAGAAAAAAAACTATTTGAAATTAAATATAATTTCAAGGCACGTGGATGTGTCTCTCGGTTATATTTCCCCCCCAAATTAAGCTTTTATATTTGGAGTCATGCTTTTGCTGGACCGATGGAGTTCACCCTCACCCTGACAACACACCGAAGCAGCTCCTGTCTTCAACCTTTCTGTTTTTCAAGCACGATCCTTTATTTGCATTAACCTGTGTTTTCCTTTCTGCTGGCAGTCCTTTGTTAAGTGCTATTGAAATAAATCCTTTCATATTGCAGTGCAGCGGGGCGAGCCTGACAAGTCTGTTGTAGTCTGTCAGAGAACAGCTTCGTCTTTTCATTCCATGAGCCGGTCCTCACTCTCAACCTCACGCCACGAGGAGCTCAAAACTATTTGCATGTCTCAAGAAGGAAAAAGGTTTAACCGATCAAGTCATTAGACGACAAAAATGGTCTCATTCTGCCTTTTTATAAGAAAGGAGACACAGATGAGGATCAAATGTCACTCTACACAAACTGACTTTATCCAGTTTGATCTGCATTAACATAAAAAAGACGATGGGTAAACAGTCTCCTGCTCGTTAGCCCCATTTTGATACTCCAGTCTCATTTTTGCTTGCTGCATCTCGTGCTATTTCCTACCCAACCAGTCATAATTATGATGCACCATCTGTCAGCGCAGGATTCGCTTAATTTATTCACCTTTTTTAGCTGGATTTGCTGTTTTTAAGGCCAACTGTTGCCAAGAAGAGAGCAAAATCACCTGAAAAAGTTAGTCAGTTAGCATGTGTCAAATTTCTGAGACATTCTGTACTTGTGAATTGTTTTTAATTATTTCCCAAGTGAAAAATAATTTTGTAGGCCAATACAGTGGGAGAGTGTAATCATGGGATCTCTGTTCCTCCCCACAGATTGCAATGAGATTTAAACTTCCTGGGCTATTTTGGCTTGTTTATTAAGCAGTAAAGGGTAGTTAAGCTGTGCCCACGTCATGCAGGAGTCAAGGCAGTGCTGGAGAGATTCCCATATTCACAACTTGTGTCACTGGAAAACAGTTGCTCATTAATACAACTATTTTAATTTTAAAAAACAATGAAAAACAATACAAAAAAACAACAAGAACGACAAAAGAAAAACCCACTACATAAGCAACAGAACATTAGCTGCCAACACATTTCCAGGGCATTAGTTGTTTTGCCTAACGATGACACAAAGGCCACACCAAGACTGGAGGATCTCCGTCTTTTAAAGAGTCCACACCTTACGTGGGTTAAAGCGGGTCAAATGTGTCTGAAAGTTATGAGCCTAGCATGAGAAATGTCCCAGCAAATGCTGTTTAGGGCTGGTTTGGCCAAAATGTCACAGCACACCTGATATCTGGTCCAAATGAAGTGGAAATTTGGCTGAATTGAAGCAGCCAGGCTCACCCCGAGTCGACACTGAAAGGCAGTGTGGACCAGAAAAAGCATTACAGTCTATCAGGGTTAGCAGGGATAGCTTTAATAACAGCACAGACATTCTTTTTGTATTAAAAGTGAGAAAACTTGTGGTTGGGAACAAAAATATAGTGACTGACAGTTAAACGCAGGTTACTACAAGTACGTTTTGAACTTGTTTAATGTGATACATGTAATTAGCTGGTTAAGTCATCAGAATGACAGGAGCCATTTACTTTCTACCAAAATACAAATGAAACATATACATAATAAATACTTTGGGGCAATAATCAAGGTAATCTCATTTTAAACAATAACTGTACTTTCTTCTGCCTCGTTCCTCCATATGACATCCAAAAACTGCCACGTGGTGTATCCTACCAAAATTTTCTGTGGCTTGATGGGGTGTTCATGTAAATTTTCCTCAGTGGGAACAAATTTTTAACAGATTAATCCAACACTATATGTGGGCAGCTTGTTGGTAGCTCTACTTTACATCTACAGACGTTCTGGATGAGGTCTGCTTTATCTTTGGGTTTAAATAAAGATAAAAGCTGCACACCAGTAACGCCAGTAAACTGGAGGGTTAGAGAAGGCAGGTTAGCCTGTTTAACACACAACTATTTACCCCTCAGGCTAGCTACAGAGCTGCTGTTAATCTCACCTAGGCACCAATGTCTTTTTGATGCTTTAGGAGGAGGGATACATTGTTTTGACTGGCAGTCAGTGAGAAGCAGCACCTGCGACTGCGGGTAACTGCACTTTATTTCAGTTTATAACAGAGTAGGTTTACTGCAGGAGTGAACTACTGAGCGTCCCTTTAAGAGGGAGTCTCGTGTTAATGCAATGAAGCGATTTCCGACAGTCAGACAGTGTGACTGTCAGTCTTCAGAGAGCAGTGGCATAAATTTAAAATTAAATGCTTTGACAAGCTGTGTGAAGTTTATCATTTAAATAGATGCCAACAATTTTATTAATGGACATGTTTTTAAAAACCCAGATAATGCCAATAAATCCTAAAACCTTATCTCCAGAGAACAAGATGGAGATGTTTTTGATTATATATGTCTGTCTTGCCAAAGATCTGTAGCAGCACTGACAGAGAGATTAAAATGCAATCATGAAAAAAAGCAAAAAAACATCCTGGCCGTGTGTTTACCGTGTCAGTAAATCGCTTCACAAACACGCTTTATGAGCCTGTTGCTTCAGCACTCCCGCTTCTTCCCTCCATCTACATAATTTTCTTTTCTCTTCCATCCTCAAGCGACCCTGCCACCTTCACCTCGCTCACTTTCCTTCTCTCTCCTCTCCTCCAGCAAATGAAAAGGGCACATCAAACAACGGATTTAGGCTGTTCCCTAAGTAGATGAGGGGAAGGGAAACAACAGCGGAGGATGAACAAACAAAGCCGGCTGGGGGGTTAGAGGGGAGGTGTAGCAAAGACAGGAGTGAGCAGCAGGTGTAGAAAGACAGGATGGTGGCGGATGTGGAGACTAGTAAAAAATCGGATATTTTTAGATACAATGTCCCATTGTTCCCAATCTATACAAATAGCTTACTTATGCTGTGTGTTAATTATACTTTTCAATTTTGTACTTTTTCTTAGCATTTTCACATTTATTTTAAATACACTATTTAATAAATTGTTAGAAAAAAGACAAAAATCTTGGCCTAACAACTTCCTCTTTATACTCAAAGATTCTTTTGAATCCTGTTGTTGTTGCTGAAACTACCCAGTGTCCTCACAGACCACCAGGGACACGCAGGCAAATCATGTGCGCATTGCTTCGCTCTCATCACAGGTAGCCAAGCAGTCTAGCAGCGCTCATATATTTCTCACTACCGAGGCAGCATTAAAGAGGAGCCACACAAGACCAGAACAGAGGCACAGAAACACCTTGTTTTCACGGCTTTCCGTGGAGCCTTTTTGAAGTCTCTCTGAAAGAGATCTGAAGCTGTAATAACTTTCCCGGAGAGGACGGAGAATCAATTCAGATCCGGCCTCAACTGCGGTGGAACTGATGCAATGCCAGCCACTTTAGCTGAAGAGAGAAGCGAAGAAGCAACAGGAGGGAGAGGGAGGGAGGAGAGGACAGGCAGCGAGGCGAGGTTAGAGAGAGGCGCAGGGAAGACGAGGAGGAGGAGCAGAAGGTGCAGGGTGGAGAGCGGGGGAGCGATGGCAGAGAGTCTCCCACCAGCGCTGTCACTACCACACGCTTGGCTGCTGCTGCCGCTGATTGTGATTGCTGTTCAAACAAGGCCGGCAGCTGCCACAAACATCTCCTGTTTAATACGACACACATGTACTCTCACCTATGGACACACACAGATGCTGCTCGCGTGGCGCTTTGTGCTTTCCCACTTTATGGCTCTCTGTTATCTTTTTTTTCTTTTTTTTGCCCCTGTTCCCTGTTAAGACCTGCTGTGATTGCCCTCTGCTCTCTATAAAGTACGACGGCTCAATCACTTATCAAATCAAGATGTCCCCTCGCTCGCCGCCGTGATGAAATGCCTCAAATATCAGACACTTTCTTCTGTTTAGCCCTCAAATAAGTAGCCTTCTAACCTGCTTTTGAATCCAGAAGAAGTTGATCAACATGAAATTGCTGCATTTTGATTACTGATTAAGTCTTTTTTAAGAAAAAAAAAAGAAGCAAAGATGTCAAGCGTTTGATTTGAGCTGAAATTTTAAGGGTTTTAAACTCTTGATTGGACAAATGAAGACTTTTGAAGACATCCCCGCTTCATCAAGACAGAATAAAGAGCACAAGATGAGGCCTCTTTCCAATCAGTATGCTGCCCATCTCCGCACACATCACGAAAGCAGTGAAAAGCAACAGTTTGTCTAAAACACACCCTCTGCCACAGAGAGAGGGAGCTCTGTTTATTTAAAATCAAACACCGCTGCCTCCAGTTCTGAGACAATCTGCTAAAGCTGATAATGACTCAGGGCAAAAAAAAGGGGATTAGTTATAAATTCAGAGCGCGTTCACTGAATAGCATATAATTCAGACGTGCGCTTCTTGCTTTTTATTCCTTACCCTCCACAGAAAGCAAAGACAATTGCCACATCAAAAAACTCTCCCTCTCTCTCCTTTGCTCATTCCTGCTGTTTCCCCCTCTGTCTCTGTGTGTCTGTCTGTGTCACCCTCTCTCTCTCACACAGACACACACAGACACACATACACACTCTCCTCCACAGCAGCAGTTATACATTATGGAGTGGTAACCAGGCAGCATCTAATTGCAATAATTGGAAGAATGTACCAAGCGGCCTGTTTGAACACCTGTTAGCACTGAATTTCTCTCATGGCTACAGATTGTATGTGCTGTGTCACACCATTTGGTGCCGACGTGTGTGTGCATGTGTGCGTGTGTACGTGTGGGGGTGTACGTATGGAGATTGTGAGTCGCCCAACATGCACTCATGCAGAAGAGAGTGGGGGGGTAAGTCACAATAGGAAATCCTGGCTGCACTCCAGGTTCCATTTTGACACCTCAGACCCTGCCAGAAGGAGGCTGCCTGTCACTGACACATCCCGAGGCGAATCACCCAGAATAATTTGGGACTTTGACAAAAACGAATAATATGCATGATACATCTTGGCCTTCACACTTCTCATGCTGTCATCACTAGACTCCTCTGGGGTTTTTTCTTCCTTTCTTCCCTCCACTTTTATCAGCTATAACATGCTGGAATGACACGTCAAGGTTTGAGGAAACATTTTGTCTGCGGTGTAACCAGCTCCGTCTGCGCTCCTCTCTAGTCTGCTGTATTTGGGATTCAGAGAAGAGACCTCTGGCGTCCTTGCTGGGGGCCATGTGGCCAGATGTGTGGAGCTGTCCGCCGCTCTGGTGCTGAAACCTCTAATCTGCCTGGGTTGAAACACACACTGCCATCCTCTCTCTTTTTTTCTCTCTCTTTATTTTTTTCCCACTTTTAAAAAGCTGTGGTTTCGCCACAGCTCAGCTTTTAGATAATTAATTACAAGGCTGCAAGGAAGAAACTATTAAAAGTTCAATTCAGAGCGGTTACCTTGTTGTAAAGAGGGCCCCTGCAGGACCTTTTCCAACTGCACTTCATTTTCACCTCTACTGTCATCGCTTCACACTTTGAACTATGTCTAAAAGAAAAAAGAAGAAGACCAATTAAGCTTCTCTCTCTCTCGGTCTTTCATGTCCCCCGGCCTACAGGAGATGAGCAGGCTATTGATTCCGTCTGAGGGTTTCAACATTGAGCTGTTGTCACTTGACCCCAGGAAGCCCAAACAGGCTACGAAGCGGGGGGTGCTGATAATCCATGAGGAGGTAACGACGCGGGGACCACGCAGAGAGCCGACATAAAGAACTTTTTTTTTTTTGCTCCCTAATTAATGCTGCCATTATTGGTGTTTGGGGCACCGTCGTCTCGAGATCAGCACAAGCAGGGATGGCTCACTTTTTGTGTGACTGGGATATTTGTCGTGGCGTGTTATGTAAAAAAGAAAAAGAAAAAAGAATTAAATAGAAACAGGTGGATGCACCTACCTGTTGATATATCGGGTCAGTCTCGGAGATGCTTCCTCGTCAGGTCTACAGCGCAAAAGAGAAAACACAATTACGCGCAGAAATTAGAATCTTACGGCTGATATAAAACAACCAGATGTCACTCGGCGTGTCTCTGACCCATATACTCCCCTTTGACTGAAACCAACGCTCCGACAGTTTCCTACAACCCTCTCCTTCCCCCTCCCCTACTCTCTCTACAGTCTGTTTCTCCCCCCACGCCCCAAAGAATACACCGAAGGTCTCCACGCTCACCTGGCGACTCTCAGCCCGGCTCCGCTGCTTCTCTGCCGGATGGAGAGCTGGAGAGCTGCGGCTCGTCTGTGGAGGAGAGCGACTCTCCTGCGCGCTTCTGCCTGCACCTTTAAAAAGCCTGCACTGGTCCAATAGGAGGTCTGTCAGACTGATGGGACCTGACGTCACCCCGCCCATCACCTCACCCTCAACCCAGCAACCCCTCCTCCATCTTTTCCCTGACTTTGTTTGAACTGGGGGGGGGAAATATATCAACATTATGTCCTGGACATAGGAAGAGGAAAAGGAGGTTTAAATCTCACCGCAAAAAAACAAAAACAAAATCACATTTTAGTGCAAGTGCCCAGCGTGAAAGCGTTTTCTATTTCCCACTCTTATTATTATTCGAAATAGACATTTAATAAACATACAGTAGCATGCTGGGTTATTTTTGCACTTACTACTGAAGGGAAGAAGTAAGACAGTCTAAACACAAACACGCACACAAATTCACAGAATGAGCCAAACTTACAGAAGCACTTCGTGTCTTCTTGATATCCACCGAGGAGATGAATACATGTGCTAAAAAAAAACCACTCCACATCGCTTACTCTGTTATCACTGTCAGTCACAAAGGAGACGACAGAAGGAGACAAAGAGAAGCAGGTGAGTCACACCTTTGTTACAGTTGTGATTTCTGCTGCTTAAATTATACATTTGTGTCTATCCTACTGCAAAATATTCCTGATACACCACTATAGATGTACCTCTTTATTTTACACTACTACATTCGAGAGGAAAGCATTATTGTTAGCAGTTGCATTTAGATTTCAATGAAAACTGGTGTTGATCTCACATGAAGGTTCGAGATGTAACTCCTTACTCTTCAAATGCAACGATAACCATAATCCAGTTACATTCACTGCAGTTTTTATTGCCATCGTTTATTGCCAAATGGCACTATTTAAGTTCATGTTGGTGCTTTGAAGTATTTCTTTGTAGGCATTGCTTTCTTTATCAATTAAAAGGTCTCACAGTCTTCAGCCATTCAAGTAACAAGGACAGCATGCACACTTTGGTTTGGATAGTTTTAACTGTTCTCATTGTGTTGTTTCAGCTTTAGTGTATAAAAGCAGCCTGTCTGATAAACTAAATCATGCAAACAAAGGGAAGTATTATTAATTTTCTCTGAACACTTTTTTTTAAATTGCGTGAAAGGAAAAAAAAGATTTCTAAAAAAAAATTCAGCTTGAATACAAAATATTTTTTTATATTTAAGCAGGCATTCTGAGACAAAAGAAAACCCTCCTAGATCCACAAAGAGCTTGGAGCTTAATATCTTTCTATGCATATGGGTTTATCTGAGTTTAGTCTATTTTTAACTTCCACACTCACATCAAGTCAAAAGAAAAAGGTGCAAGAAGAAGAAAATCTTGTGAACCTGCACTTTGTGCAAACAACTATAAAATGAGGTAATATGCAATCCAATACGTGCTTCTGCACATCAACACACAAGCATATAAATATATGGAGAACTGCATATTTGATACACTTTAATGCTCTTGGCCAAAAATAGAAAGGAAACAAAAAAGCATGACAGCTTTGGATTGAGCTTCTGAGCTGGCCATTTTCAAATGACAAAAGATTTGACTCACACTGTGCAAGAATTTTCTTTTCTTTTTTTAAATTTTCTTTATAGACTGAAATAGTTTAAGATAGATAGACAGATAGATCGATAGATAAATGTGCAGTGTCTTGGGTGTTCCTTTTCTGGACAGAGGCCTCTGATGTTGTGTCTGGAATCTGCTGGAACCTCTTCCAGCTTGGGAATAAATATTAACAGATTTGAAAAAGAAATGCCAAATTATCAGAGGCGAGTACCAGAGCAAAACCTCTGCCACATGATGTGGTTTGCAGAACATATTTTAATCACAAAACAAGGTGTGTAATATGACTAATACTCATTCCAGCTTTACCAGCATAATTATGGTTAAATGTTACATCCTGAAGGCTGTAAATTATGAATGCAGTGGTTAAAAATAAATATCTAAATTAAGAAAACTGCATTTCCTGAATAATACAATTTAATCTCAACTATGAAAAATATTTTCTAATTTTTTTTCTTTTTGTTTTGCAAAGAACCCAAATAAATGTTAATTTATTGCACAGAACGAGAAAATGTAACGCTGCGGCACATATATTTCACATTAAGGTATAACAGTGTGATGTTTTGAAAAGCAGTGAATGCATACATAAATATTTGAGATGCACACAGTACACAATGTTTGCAGCATGCAGAATACAGTGACCCTATTCGTTTCTTGCTGTAAGAAGCAGCACTACAACTGCATCTGAAGCTAATAAAGAAATATTTTTTTTAAAATGATGTTAGATTTCGTGTGAACTCTACTTGCTAAGCAGATGACAGCTACGCATAATATGTCACAGTGTGTCTTCCTGGCAGAGTGATGGCAGAAACGATAAAAAAGAGGTGTATTTTCAGACACAAATGAGCATTTTGTAAGGCCATTGTGTGCTGTGTGCATCATTGTACTTTCTAATTTCCCAGACTCAGAAACCATTGTGGGAAATGCTATTGTGTTGTTGAGTGCTTGTTTGTTTTTTTTGTTTTCTCTGTTTTTTGTGTGTGTGGAGCTTTTGAAATGACTCCGCACACACACACACACACACACACACACACACACACACACACACACACACACACACACACACACACACACATACACACACACGCTTACAGACAAACACACTCATATGGACGTTTGTGCAGGCTCTTTTGCCAAACTTGAATGTAACCCCTGTTGGTCTGTGTTCCCTTTTACATACATATAGGGCGAGTCAGAGCCCTTTCATGTGAGTCTCTGCTAGTTTGACAAAGGGCAGCGAACAGTGAGGATGACGAGTGTCGTTCTGACAGCTTACTATGAACACAGCATACTGTACTCTGCACTCACCGCTGCCTCTGCCGTGCCAGTCCGAAGATAAGACAAAAATAAGCCCTTTCTTACACAGATAAATTCAGTAAAGATGACATAAGAAACACATTTTGACACTGAAGTTGTGGAGACAGTAGTGGCAGCCTTTGTGTCAGCAAAATTCCACCTGACAACACCTCTAAATTTAATCATAAGCATTTGATTACTTGCTGTTTTTTAACTTGATGCTTTGAGGAGTCACTCCAAAAATAGTGCACTACATAAGCTCATTCACCCGGGTGGCTGTGGCTCACAAAAAAGAGCAGGTCATCGGCTAATTGGAAGGCCAGTGGCTCGATCCATGTCTCAGGCAAGATATTAAACCCTGACTTTCCTCCAGTGCATGTGTGTGTGTGTGTGTGTGTGTGTGTGTGTGTGTGTGTGTGTGTGTGTGTGTGTGTGTGTGTGTGTGTGTGGTAGACAAAGTTCTGTGTGTGACTGGATGAATGAGGCTTGTACTGAAGAGCTTTAAGTGCTCAGTCAGAATAGAAAAGTATATAAGTAGCAGCCCAGTTAAAACCATCAATAGTGTATTGTTTGTACAGAGATATAAGCAGTTCATTGATTAACTGAGATTGAGTTTCTGCTTTCATTATTTTATGCTAAGCTCATATTTAGCATACATTAAACAGTCTTCACAGACAATTTGCTCCAAGAGTGCCAGTAGGTTTTTTTGATCATGTTGTCCATTTAATTCAATAAAAAATAAATAAACACAGGACTAGGAAGACGCCAACTTGTTTGCTTTTGAAAGCAAAATTCAAGGTTAAATCCAACAAATCAAATCCAATGTTTCATTTAGAAAAATCTTCTAATCTATGATGAAAATATGTACCATCAAAGATGTAAGAAAAGAAATCAGTGCATTGCGTCTTTGCTTTCAACCTTGGAAAGGAACTTTGTGAAAAGCTGCAAGAAGTCGTAATAACGGAAAGATCTGGGTCAGCACCCGGACCTCTTATAAAGTTTACTAGCACTGCCCTGTCGGTGAGATTCAGGATTATCTTGTTCAGAACCAGAGATCTGAGGCAGCGCAGGTTTGCAGAGATGGAGGCATGGTTTCCCAAGGAAGATGAAGAGTATCCTCCATTGGAATCACCTGCCTGCTCAAACCCAAGAGAGACCCTTTTTTAAAGTGATTCAAAGAATCCTTTAGGAATCAGTACAGTGTGACTGAGGTGCACAAATGCCATTTCTGAGGCAGGCATGTTAGAGCATTTAGACATGGCTGCACAGCTTCTCAAGTAAACTAAGGAGTGGAGAGAGTAAATATTGGGTGTTGTGGTAAGTTAGTAGAAGAAGCTCTCAGGATAAGTTATGTACCAAAGACCAAATTCTGCAAATTCCCAGGAAAGTCTTGTCATTTTAGAAACCATAAAAAGGCTGCACAGTTTAGCAATGGGTATGATGGTGTAATCAGTGGATCATGAGTTGAGCTAGTTAGTCCAGGTCTGGTGCACCTTCATGGACAATCTTACAGTGATCTCAAAGTCAGTACCCTAAGCAAGATGGGTCCCGAAGGAGCCACAGCAAATGTAGGGATGAATAAGGTTAACCTCTGAGTTGGTGAAATGTAGGTCACTGGTGCTGACAAAGGGCATGGAGTCATGGATAAATGCAATTTTTCCATCTCAGGAACACAAATCCCAACGGTCTAAGAAAAGCCGGAGTATAGCTCGGGGAAGACCTTTGACAACACACTAAGAGAGGGGATGGCAGTCACGAACATCACCGAGGAATCTGAGCAAAGGTTAAGGAATTTTGACAAAGAAAGCCTGCCAGGGAAATAGTAAGCATTGTTTATCAATCAGGGATACAAGGAAGGAGACTGTGGCTACTGCTCTCTTTAAAGTTCATGGAAGAAATATTATATGGATGAAGATAGTGTTACAGTAACAAGAAACACTGAAAGCTTGACCATACTGAGGTTAGAGGGAGATCATGTGGGAAGCGTATCTGTAACCGGAAGGTCGCCGGTTCGATCCCCGGGCTCTCTGTCCTGGTCGTTGTGTCGTTGGGCAAGACACTTTACCCTACCGCCTACTGGTGTTGGCCAGAGGGGCCGATGGCGCGATATGGCAGCCTCGCTTCTGTCAGTCTGCCCCGGGGCAGCTGTGGCTACAACCGTAGCTGCCTCCACCAGTGTGTGAATGTGAGAGTGAATGAATAGTGGCATTGTAAAGCGCTTTGGGTGCCTTGAAAAGCGCTATATAAATCCAATCCATTATTATTATTATTATGTGAGTTTAATACATAATAATATTTGGGGAGGCTTTTCAGATGATGCCATGAAGGAAGTGATGTCACTTGATTGCTGAACAATCTGAGACATTGCATAAACTGCAAACTTAAAGTTTAAGTATAACCTTTATTTCCTTTAATTTGTTGTTTGGTTTAATTCACATCTTTATTTATTTTAACCAAGCAATGCATTGTTGCATGATGTGTTGCTAATGTTATTTTGTGATATGTGTGTGACATGCATTTAATTAATAATATTTCATATTTTTAAAGGTTCAACAGGAAAGTTAGTGCAGGCTAATTTGGGTACTCTGCTGACTATTTTATTTTGGTCGTCTTTTGTCTCTTGTGCCTTGTATTTAGTTTTCCCTTTCTTTTTCAGCTGTGTTTCCCTTGTGTTTCCACTCCTCCCTGATTGCCCTCTGTGTCTGTGTTAAACCCTCAGTCTTTGTTTGATGGTATCAGACTAAATAAATGGTCTGTGTTATGGGAGTGATACACTCCAGCACATCTTAAGAAGATGCTGATGGTGTCAAAAAGCACCACAGATGTTGTCATTTCACACCATAAGTATCAACAGACACCACAAGGTTAAAAAAGTGAGACTCAAAACAAGTTTAGAAAAGGATTTTAGAGACCTGTGAGGAAGACTCAAGGATGCACATTACAAATACCAAACCTCCTGTTGGAAACAGTGAAGACTGTATTCATGCAAGTTCATCTGTAGCATACAGTAGGAGAACTGCCACAGAGAAAGCTGGAGAATGAGGTGCTTCCCTGTAGAGGTAAGAGGCTTTGCTGGACTTGGCATGTCAGTTAGAGCCATCACTAACAGTAGAGCAGTTCCAGAGAAAGCATTAGAAAGCGTATCCTGAAGGTTTCAGACAACTTTGAGCACTATCCAGTTTGATGTTCTGGAAACGTGAAACGATCAACGGCATCTTTACAAGATACCAACGATTGTACCCTTGACCTTTGTAAAAGGTAGTGTGATTGGCCTATAGATGTTTTAGTCAAACAAACACATCATTCTTTCTCATAATGCATTGGATGTGCTATTACAAAGAGTAGCACAAATGCCAACTCTACAGATAAACCCTAATTTGTTAGAACATCAACACACATCAACACACACGATGACAAAAACAATGGCATGTGATTACTGCAGCAAATATCTGCAACACACTTCCATTTAAGCTAAGGAAACCAAAAACGATGTGACATTTGTTAGATGAAATAATAGATTAATGGTCTCCCATGGGGAAATTTGGATAATGTTTCAGTTTAGTGTGATTTTTTTTCTGGTGTTTTGCATGACCTGCTGTTATTTTCAGTTTTGACAAACATTACAGTGTTCAGGGAAAATGAAATATAATCAGGACTGTCATTTAGTATTTTCAGAGGAAGGAACAGCCACACTGCAGCACTAGTGGTGGTAGATGGCAGTCCTGATGAATTCAATCTTGTCACTAAAAACTTCCACCTGTACTTCTTATATTGCAAAGGTTTTTTTTCTGTTTTTCTTTTTTTAATGGCTGTACTCTCAGAGAAAGCAGATAGCATGAAGATTACACACAAAGGTTTGGCACTGCAGCTGTGCATGTGTGCGTACGTGTCTGTGTACGTGTATAAACAGCACATAGCTTCATTAGAAAATTAAATGTCCAGTCACAATCTGGAAACTGATCTGAAAGAGGCTGATAACTACCTTATATCTGGCTAGACAACAATGCACATGTTGGGTCTGTTTAATGGGCTTTGAATTGGATTCAAGAACTCAGTGGGGAAGCATCTCACAAATTTATAACGTTTTACCTGCACATGGCAGTATCCAGTTTTTTGTTGTTTTTTTTAATGGTAAGATTCTTTCAATTTTATTTTTGCCGAATAAATGTAAAAAAGAAAAGCATTTTGAGACCTTTGCATTGTGCTTTTTAGGACTCAACATGTTGCTTGAAGGCTTTCTATTGTCATCTTTATTTATAAAGCTGAATATGAGATTGCACTTAACTACAGTTCAGTACGCTTGAAGTAGGTCCAAACATAATTTCAGGGAGACCTCCCAAATTTATAATTCTGTGTTAGAGGGTACACAGGGTCCCGTTAGCATGGCAACCACAACAAAAAAAAAATCACACACTCCCACACACACACACACACACACAGACACTATCATGTACATATTGTTCACCTACGCTCTCAGTCACACAGACATTTGCACCCACACGCTCAGCATGAACTCCTCCTGAAAATGTAAACTAAAAGCAAAACTCATATAAATTGTTGATTGACTAACTGTGGGTCAAATATAACATAAAAAAAATTAAACAAGCATTTGTTTGTCAGTTCAGATTCAGGTAAAAAAAAAAATTAACTTCCTGTAAGTTTCCTGACAGAAACAAGTCCTCCAATCAAAAACACCACAAAGGTGTTTTATTAACCCAATGTCACGGATTAACTGTTAAAAATCACTGCTATCGCTGCAACCAAGTGAAATTCTTCCAGTAGGAAACAAGAAACTAAGGGAAGTCTCCTGTGATATTGTCCAACATTTCCTAGAATTTGTTCATTAAAATTAATTCACCACGACTTATCAGTATCCTCAAACTTTGGGAACAAACCGTTCCTTAATTATTACTTGAATCCTCAAGCTGAGCATATTGGCTGTTTTACTGGTTTGAAACCTAACAAGATAAATGAGGGACAGAGCAGACCGAAATCGTGATCGCTGACCAAACAGCAATGACTTGTATGTGGTGGGTAGAAACATACCCTGCTTTAGCATTGTTTCTGACTGATGTATTTAGTAAGACTTAAACTAAGGAGTGTGGAAGCTCGTTTCTGCCACTGAGATGTTTTTTGGTTTACAAACTGTAAGCCAGAGTTTTAGTTATTTTGAAATTCTGACTTACTCAGAAGTAACAAAATTTTGAGTCAGCAACTTAAATGTTTGAGATGCCAAACTTGGAATTTGGGGGTAACAAAATCAAAATGTCAATTTAATGCTGCCTGGCATTTTTTTTAATTATTTTATTTTTGCTATGAGAAAACAAGTTTCCCAGAAGGAGACCATAAACTGATGATGAAAATAATCAGCTTGAGTGAGCAGTAGCAATGTGTTCTCTTGGGCTTCTGTTTGAGGAGTCGCTCCCTGCTAGCTAGCACAAAGATTCATAGTTCAAAGTACTTTTGCATGTGCTTCAGTTTCTAGACACAGATATTTAAAAGTGGCATGATTTTTCTCCAGTACTGGGTTGTTGAACTAATAATTATACAACTAATGACAATTTTAGCTGTTCTGTTTTCCATGCTAATTACAATGAACGCAATTAGCTTACAACGTTAAGCTAGGACGACCACCATGTTAGCATACGTGCTAAACTTTGGTAGGTTAACGCTGTCATTTTACAGTGGGGCACAATGATGTGCATGAAGACATGCTTCCAAGTTTAGAGTAAACAATAAAGAACAGTATGAATGGATTTTTAAAGGTGGCTTGTAGTCTAAAGTGGTAAGACTAGAAAAGCGCTCTATGAATCCAAACTCTCTTTTAGCTCTTAGTCCAGGTATGCCTTTGTCTATCACCAAGATCAGGCTTTAATAATATGAATAGGCTGTAATGTATCAATACTTACCCTTTGTTTCATGTTTTCTGCTCCTGTTTTTCCCGCTGAAACAGGACAATCTGAGAATTTAAAAAAAAACTGTGCAGGCACATAATGCAAGTCTCAGTCTTCATTCAGTTGCCTCATTTAACCTAACTCCACACCTCACATCTAGACTTAGCCCTAATTTTAGCCTGAGCCCACCACCCAACCCTTCTGTTTTTTTTAAACCATTGTTCAGAAATCACCTGCATAGACAAATAGTGAGGCACATGCACAAATCCACACAGACAATTGTAAAAGTCCTGATGTTTTTAATCATCTGTGGGGCCCCACCCTGCCAGATAAGCGTCTTGTTACGTGTCTGTAAAGAGCAGTAGGGAAGGTAGAGCCACCACGGCAGATGGCCCTATCAGTGTTGGGTAAACCAGCGGCCAGCGAGCCGTGTTTGGCTTAACGGCCTATAAGTAATTCATTGTGTTCACTGAGAAGGAGCATCTGTCGACCCCTCAGCCCCTGGAGACGCACACATACACACACACACACAGTTATGCATAGATGCATAGATAAACATACTTACATGAGCATTGGGTCACATGCACAAATGCAGGTATACCATACACAGTTGTGCACACACACACATAGGCACATGGGTTATTTGTAGTAGGCAGTGCAGGTGGCTGGAGAAAAAGGAGAGGTCTATGTTCCATGTGACTGTCTCTGATCAGATAACCACCACTGATCTTAGTTAATACTCACTAAGAACTCATTTACCTGCTAAAAT
Source organism: Pundamilia nyererei (assembly GCF_000239375.1). Taxonomy (NCBI): domain Eukaryota; kingdom Metazoa; phylum Chordata; class Actinopteri; order Cichliformes; family Cichlidae; genus Pundamilia; species Pundamilia nyererei. The sequence continues at coordinate 152,409 of NW_005187715.1, forward strand.
GAAGTCAGGTCTGAAAACAGAAGAGGGAAAGTGAGATGATGTCGAGAAAAGGAGGCGGAAGAAAGACAGCCGTGCGCAGCTGCAGCTCGACAAGAGAGCCTGAGCTTAAAAGTCCAAATACTGGATTTTATTTATTTATTTTTTACACTAATGGTTCAGTCAATTTATGTTGTCTGTCACTTACAGTCCTTATTGAATAAACTCTTGTACACTCACACCTCCCTTTCATGTTGTCGTCTCAGCCTGTAAACAATTTTATGCTTCGACAGCCAGCGCTATTATAATAATGACATGCAAAGGCTATTCCTTTTGACACAAACATCAACTTGTATTGCATTTCTTAATTCATAAGCATGGCTGATAATACCTGCAGCATGGCAAGCTGGAGCACTCTGCGATGTGATAGTAATTTCATAAATTGCTTTTAATTGGAGTTGGAGGCTGAAAAGACTTCCATAAGCTAGATAAAACAGAGTGATGGTGGCTAATAGATGTAAAGGCTCTTAAATAGGAACATTAATATAAACAGCCTGATGTCATGATACAAAAAAAAACAAACCAAAAAAACTGTTTAAATCTGATAATAACCTTTTTTTTATGTTAAGTGCTGCACTCTCAAATGATAACTAATCATACTATTGTTATGTATTTATTTTTAGGGACCTTTTGTGAAGACAATTGTTTTATATAGAGACTAACCATATAGTAAATGAACAATTTTAGACTCTGATTTTTATTACTCAAACAAAATGCAAATGTAGCAGTTGCCTGGTGGAGAAAAACCAATGTGGGCCAAATTCAGCGGTGGTTAATCACCAACGAATGGGAGCAGTTCCAAAAGGTGGACTGGCAACGGGCAAAATCCAAAAACTAGGCAAAACAATTCACACAAATCACAATGAACTTGAGAAAATAGCTGGAAAGTTGTACTATGAGTAAGAAACAAGAGGGTGTGACAGGTGGTGGTATACTGCAAATACTAAGGTGGGTGATTACGTGGTTAAACAGAGGTGTGGCTGCAAAAGAACAAAGGGCAGATATGGAACAAAATCCAAACTGTGACAGTAAAATATCACCATCATCATAAAAGTCATAAGATACTTTAATTATTTCAACAAATTGAATCAAATAAAAGTGATTTTAAAAAGTAATGATTCTGTGCAATCACAGGCAAGTCTGCGCAGAGTTGGACAAGGTAAAAAAAGGTAAACCCAACCTTTGTATGACCTTGGAGCTTTTTCCAAAGCCTCCTGAACTTTTAGCTTTAAATTCTCAAGTCAGAAAGGTCTGAAAGCAAACCACACCAACACTCTCCTCAGATCGCTGATGCATTCATATGAATTAGCAAGCAACAGATCAGCCATCTGTATAATTACCCAACTACAGTGGACCCTAAATATATAATTTAGGAAATGTCAGACATTGCTGAAATTGGATACTGTCAGCTGTCGTTGTGCCAGTTATGGACGTTTGTACGAGTGTAGGCAGGCACATGCATTCAAAGTAAAGTCATTTAACTAAAACTGATATATATATATATATATGTATATATA
>NW_005187715.1:154017-210915 GCF_000239375.1 Pundamilia nyererei
ATATATATAAGGTTCACATTTTGTCAAAGGCAGTGAAAGTTATAGAAAACAGTAACAGAAAGGTTCTCTTATAATTACATCATTTGAAAAAAATAAGAACATTGCAATACGACAACTGGAATTAACAAAGTAAAATGAGTAAGATGCTGTTTTATTCTCCTTGATTTGTGTGCTACAGTACAGCATGACAATATACCATTGATTATCTGCAGTAAGCTCAGCTAGGTAATCTAAACAAGTAATACAGTCTATTTATATTCAGTTAGACATTATATATATGATAATTTGGTCCCTGTTCTTTTAGCATTTATTGTGCTTCAAGAAGAACTGTAGATGGTAAAATCAGCCCTAAATGTTAAATCAGTGTTTGGACTTGTTTTAACATCAGAAATTGTTGCTTTCTCCACATAACTTTTGAATATAAATATCCTGCTTTTTAAGGCGAATAATTCCATGCAAATACCCAGTTAACACTGCTGCTATGTTGCTGCACGTCCAAGTAATAAGAACTCTCTTGAGAACCTGTCGACACTGGATCTTAAAAAAGCAAACTCTGCCATTTTGCAGCTGCTCTCATATAATGCAGGAGGCCAGGGAGGCAGATGCAGGGTGGGATATTATACTATACTATAACATGTGCAACTGGACATGCTTTTCAAAGCTAGCGATACAACACAGCAGAGTTACTTTTACAAATACCATTTCCAAATACTGCCAGTGACTGATGGACATGTTCTTAAAGCGTGGTTGTTTCCTTCAGCTAGCACTCCGCCAAAGGAATAATAACAGAAAAGTGGCCATCACTCTGCTTTTCAGCTCACACTCTCAAATGGCAGAAATTACAGACCTGCTTCGGCTCTAGCCGTTGAGACGCGGCTGTAATGTGTACAGCCGCTCGGTCCCCCACCAAGGCCATTCGCCCCTGACTGAATTGGGAAAGTGAGAGGGTAGTAAGGCAAGTTCAGGTGACCTTTTTAAAGCTCTTTCTTTGAGCATAGTCTCTTTTTCTTAGGGGGAGGAAAATGGCACGATAATTGTGTCCCTGACTTTTCATCCTGCGCAGGTAACCTCAGTGAGGGAAAAGTTTGACCCTGTGGAAGGAACTGGCTGCGTCCTGTTCATGATCAGTACTGCCCTGATGTCTCGTGCTTCTTCTCTGCTCTGCCCACAAACACAATGGAAAAACTGGGACGCATGCCTATCTGAGGAAATTATAACTGTCATTGTAAGATGGCAATTTCCTGGTATATGCAACAATCAAGAAAAATCAATGGATAATTGGAAGTTTTCACATTACATAAGCATGTAGCCTGGTACGTATACTGCATACTGACAAAGAAGCACCAGCTGCATTTTCACTATGCTTCCTTTACCCCCCCCTGTGCTAACCCACATCTAAAATTATGCCTCAGTTGAAGAAAATTGAAATTGAAAATGTGGAACATTTAGCAGGAGGGTTCCTCATAACCAATTACACACGAGAACCAGAACGCAGCTTCCCGAAGCCGAGGAGTTATTTTCGGTTAAACTAAATAACAGAAGGTTGGAGAAGATGTATGATTAATTGAGAGAGATGTGGAAATTAATTAAGCTTAATCCCCCCCCCCTTTGAAAAAAAAAAGAAGAAGTCACGTTCAAAGATGATTTTTTATTTTTTATTTTAACCAAGTATCTGATCAAAATTGTTCATGATGGATAAAAAAACAAAAAACAAAAAAACAAGTGGAGACAAACTCTGTGGTAACCTAAACACTTCTATTTATTTATTTTATTGTATTGTCTAAATGAGATGTGTTTGTGGGTGGAAACAAATTTTCCACTAAATATCAAAGTAACACTTGGCCTGTCCCTCCCCACGCCGCAGGCTGGATGGAATCTGTGTGGAACCAAAATCTTGCAGCAGGAAACACACTCAGATTTACAGCTTCATGTCAGTAAATGTGTCTTTTATCACATGTGCTAAAATACTCTTTGTAAACACACCCACACCTTCAGCCATGAGACCGAGGGTAGATGGTGAGAGGCATTATGTATCAGAGTGGGTTGTAATTTATTTGATTGCATTTTGCTCCCAGGTTGAAATCAGCAGTGTGCTTTTATTTTTCGGTTTATATGTTCTATTTTTGTATCTGTTGCATTGCATTTATTTTTTATTAACAACACATATCACTGCAGTCTTCGTGTAGTTCAATCACTCTTTATGTTAGAGTGAAAAGTGTGACTACACTCCCAGCCTGTTGCAACTGGATGTTGTCTGTCTGACAAATATAGAGTTACCAAAGAAAGCATCACTCCATAAAACACCAAAAATAGCTTCCAAATTGCTGTTTATTTATTATACTAATAGTTTATTCCAGCTGCCGTACTTCAGTTAATGTGACTTTTTCCCTCTGTGTGTCAGACTAACTTTGCACTCTGCACAGAGATTTGGGGACATGAGGAGCTGCTTTTAAAACAATGTGTGAAAAACACTTCTGTTTAAAAAATAAAAAGCTTTTTTCCATTTATTTATTTATTTTACACCAATCATTTGAAATGTTTGCTTTGGTTCGATTGACAGTAAACATACAAATCAGCTGCTTAGGAGAATTACCCGACGTATGACTGATTGTGTACGTGTCTTTTCAGTCTCTCAGTTAGATCCAGCCTTCAGTTGCCACACCAAGATGAAAAAGGTGTAAGTGGGATTTTGGCAGGTGGGGGAACCCTACAATTGAGTGTAATGTGGTATTAATTTGTGAGTGCTGGTGGATTAGGTAGAAAGATGTGATGCTGCTTTCAGCCGACGTCTTGAATTCAAGAAGATCTGTGCAGATGTTTCAGATTTACGGCTGATTTCCGACATATAAGACTGGCATAAAATTTAAAATTCAGCAAGTGAATCTAATCAGCATCACCTTGATTATAAACTTGTGTTTGCTAACCTTCCTGTAATCTTACATTGAACACCATCAATCCAACATGCTGCATTACCGCAAAAGAACCCGCTTAGCCTGCACTAACATGCCTATTACAGTATTTTCATACAACTTTTGCTTTAATGCAATTTTATCCAAGCTTTGAAGGATTTCTTTTTCAAAAACACATCACGTATAGATCCAACATCTTATTTAAAAACTCTAAAATGAACTAGAACATTGCAGATAAGCTTTAAATTTCCAGTTTATGAAACGCTGCTTGCTGAGCCAGGCCCCACCTTTGAAAATAATCTCTCATCTTCCTCTCCTGTCCGGTCTTTCTCTGCGTCTCAGGGGACATAAACCTTTTTTTCCTCTCTCTTCCTGTGAAATACAGCAGCTCTACATTTAGCTCACAGACACACTGTGAGACAAGCTGTGCACAAGTTGCTAGTTGGACTTGTTTAAAATTACCTGACACTTAAAATATTACTCCCTTTACGATTTCTTCTCTTCTGTAGTTCTAGCCAGATGCTGAACCACAGCTGTGACCCCAACTTTTTGCAAACGCATCACAGGGATGAGAAGGAAAAAGGGATGTAATGAGCGGGCTGTGGGATGTCATTATTTTCTTATTACCGTGCAAGTATCTTCATGCCATCACTGGAAGCAATGCCAGGCTGCAGAACACAAAAAATTAAATCATTGGACTGTAATATGCATTAATCAGATTTTCTTGTTCATTAATTGAAGGGGCTGGAATGCCGCCCACTTTAACCCCTGGTTACCTCCATCTTTACATGCAGTCCATAGTGGTACTCACCTCGGTGATCAGCTTCTCCTCCATTGTGATACAGATAACCTGCACCCTGCCTGCTCTATCAGGATGTTTTCATATGGTGGTTTTATTAGCTGGTTCTTGAAAAAGTTAAACATGAAGCCTGAGATGCATACAGTACATGTGAGTCCAGTCTTAGGGGTCTGGTGGCTCCTTAAACACCTGAGCATGTACCGGGTTTGGTTCGTTGAGCAGTCCGTGCATAAAGGAGACACACAAAAGTACATCCCTCGCCCATCTCTCCACTTCCACCTCTTACACAGTCCGGCAGCTTACACTTTGCAGCACTGAAGAGGCTGCAGCAAACTGGTCCACCATAATGCATTTGTGATCACTGTAATTTCTCAGAAAAAAAAAGCAGAAATCATCCACTGTCACAAAAGACATGAAAAGTTCAGGTGCATAAGGATTGGAAAGTTACAGTGTTTAAATGTCCTATTGTGCTCTGAAATTACACTGGATCGAAAAGTTAAAAGCTTTTGTTAAATGCCAAACACACTTGTCGAAGTTAAAAAAAAAAAAAAAAACAAAAGCTGGAGGAAATGGTAAAACAATGTATTTCTCTTTGCTCCCAAAGCTTCGAATAACCTTTTCTAAGTGCCATTATATAGGAGCTTTATCAAGCCAAGGAATTTGCTCTATACTTTTCATCCACATGTCCTTTAATGCAAATGCTCTTTTAAAAATTTCTATTATGATGATGATAATAATGGCAAATGCATTTTGCTCAGCGCCGTTACTTTTTTGTGCCAAAAACAGGGTGTCCTTTCCCCCTTAAAAAAACAAGTTTGTGCAAGTCTTACCCTAGTCGTGATTTATATATATATATATATATATATACATTCAAAAATGGGAAATAGGTGCAGCGACTTATTGAAATGTGCACATATAAATAGAAATACAGCATATGAGGCACAAAGAGAGAAAGTCAATATTTAGTATGACCACCTTTATTGTTCAACACAGCGTTCTTGTAATTTCATTAAGCAGTCTATAGGAATAGCTCTCCAGGCTTCTAGAAGGACATTCAAAGCTCTTCCATGGATGTTGGCTGCCTTTTGTTCTTTTCTCTGTCAAGATGATCCCACACGCTGCTTCAGTATGTCGAGGTCCTTCTGTGGCGAGGTTACTCTGTGACTGACAGTGATCCATTGTGTGTTTTTCCTTCCATGTATGCTTTTACTGCATTAACAGTGTGTTTGGGGCCAATGTTATGCTAAAAAACAAAGCTGTTGCCAATCAGACAATTTACAGATGGCATTGCATGGACCAGCAACTATGTAGAACTACTGAATCTAAGCACACTTTGTACAACAGGTGTCATTCATACAGTGATTTTTATCTACACCTGAGCACTTTTATCTAACATTTACACTCACACTTCGTTGGATGCATCACAGGCACCTCAGAATTAAGTTTCTTGACCAAGGATACTTTGACAGATGAACAGGAGCTGGAGATCGACCCACTGACCTTCTGATTGGTAGATGGCCTGTTGTACGACCTGAGCCACAGTCTTGCTACTTTCCGTGTTCATTACAAAATCAGTTTTGGATGTCCAACACCAAAACATGTCAGAACCTCCACCATGTTTTACACATGTACAGACTCACTGCTGTACCTCTCTCCTGGCTTCCTCCAGACAAAATAATGATGATTTGAACCAAAGACTTCAAATTTTCATTTATGACCTTCATTCATTGCATCACGTGTTATACCTCAACTTTTCTCCTGTTTCCCCTCCTTAGGAATGGCTTCTTAACAGCGACATACCCACTGACACCATTTCATATGAGGCTTCACTGAATAGTAGCTGGATGGTAGATCAACTGAAGGGGCAGATGGATGTCTCAGGTCCTATGTTGGGCCTTTACTGTGTTTTTTTCCAATTTTTAAGGACATGACTGTCAGATTTCCTCTCCTGTGGATAGTTTTTTAGGCCTGCCACTTCTTCTTTTGTCCTCTTCTTGTCCCGTTTCATCATATTTTTTAAGAATACGCTGCACATCAAGTTCTTAGTAACTCTTTGGGAATCAGAGAGTGCAAAAATACTATTTTATGTCTGTCAAACTGTGTTTTCTTTTGGCATTTCTTACAGATTCAGCTAAATAAATCCGAACAAACAATGTGTTTTTGTAACAGGCTGTGAGTAATAAGAGTGCCTAAAATTTTGTTCTTTGCAAAATTATCTGTTATGTGCAGTTATGTACACAACGCTAGTCCATCCCTTGAGTTAGGTGTCTTTTTCATGCTTTAATTATTCATGGGTGAGTGGTAAGAGTTCCAGATTTTCCAAGTCTATGTTGTTGAGTGGCTTAAACAAACAAAAAAACATTCTAAAAATGGTCGGCTACAAGGCCTGGACTGAAAATAAGTGAAAAAGCAGCAAACACACATAGAAAAACTCTGATAGAAATCCAAGACCATTTTAAACCATTGAAAGAAAATCTGCCTCCTTTCGAAGCCAAGTGTAAAGAAATGAGGGGCGGCTCAAGACTTTTGCACAGTACCGTACATTAGAATCTTGTTTTCTTACTCCCCATCATTTTCCCCCAGTCTGCTGAAAAGAGGACAATTTAAAGTTTTCACATTTCTTGAATCTGAGGTAGGTTGATTGTGCCGAGAGCATGCAGTTAAGAGCAAAATATCTGTGCTGTTTCACCTGGAGAAAGAGATGTGGACAAAAGCAGGAAAAATAGTGACCATCCATTTTGGGCTGTAAAAAGCCCAAAGGGATGAAAAAATGATCTTAAATAAGCACTGTGTCTCCTCGTAGCGAGGCCAAAAAAAGTGTATAAAAACACTCAGATGCACACTCACCATCTCCTCTCTACTTCATGGGCTGATGCTAAAAGCTGAGGCGAGTGTCCTGTGTACTGCGCTTTATTAGAGGGAAAATAACAGAAGAACAACCATAGCATGGTACATAGTTCCTATTTTGAATTACTCCCGTGTGGATTTTTTGCTGCAGCACACAAAAACCTGTACATATGCGGGCGTGTACAATTTTCAGGCACACAAACGCGGGCGCCGCTCAAACACGAGCGCTCACGGACGCAAACACCACACATACAGACACACGTCTTCCACATCTTGAAGCGAAGGTTTAATCAGACATAGCTGAAAAGGAAAATGCCATTAGATTTTAAAGTGGATAATTTCACATTCTTCTCTCCATTCATTTTTCGTTTTTCTTTTCAAACTGGCCTTTTATGCCCACTACATGTGCTTTTATGGAAAATTACAACATTTAATCGAGACTCTTTGGTCAGAGATAATTGCACAAAGAACCATTAGCAGTCTTCCAAGACCAATGTGCTCTGAGCATTTTTCTTTTTCTTTTTATAATGCTATTCTCCATCCTCAAGAACATGCCTCATTGAAAGAGGATAATCATAATTTAATTATCTATCATTATGGGGAGCAAAGCACAGGTCACCTTGGGTTCACGTATGCTACGTGCTGCTATAAACAAATCAGTTAAATGACATAGGCTAAACAAACAGGACAGTTATATACACTGTAGGTTCAGTGGCCAAAGGTCTGTTGTTTTTCCCTGCCAATTTAGTCAAAGCAATTATAATCATGTTCAAAGTCTTTGGGAGCACTTGCTCCTCACCTGCAAACCCACCTACCGATCAGCAAATTGGCACTTCAGTGAAATCAGCAGGTGTGCATTTGGCTCATTTTTGGCCACTATAAGGTTCTCATCGAAATGCAGTCCACTGCAATTACCCACTTAAAAATGAGTTCAGTGAAAGGATACACTGGGATGCTCAGAAAAATGAAGTAGTAATGGTGGGACAAAAATATCGATACCGACTTCCTCTCGTAGTTCGCTATCTGATGCTAAGGATTGATGTCCGCATTAGCACGCGCAGAATTATCAAAAGAGTGAGCACCAGACAGGCGAGAGCTAACTAAGCCGAAGAAAAGGAAGATGCTCACAGAAGGAAAGCAGCGGGCAGCGGGGGAAAGCAAATCAAAAAGCTGATAAAGTGATTTTTTTTTATCTATATGAAATGTTAGTGAGAGAGTATGTTCCAAATCATGCTAATAGGTTTCCTGAAACAACAGGCTATTGAAATAAAGTCACATTTAAAAATTTTTTAACATGATTTATACAACCACCGGTTTGTTTTGGTGTTTGTGGTTTTGGTTTTTTGGATTGTGTATTTGTTTTTTGTCAGTGGAGTTTTTTTGGAGTGCTGGCCCCACTAACATTAAAGGAAAGTGAATTTAAAAATGTGTATTAAGGACTGAAAGTTGGACTTTTTGATTAGTAATTTAATTTTCCCAGTAAAGTTTTCATTTATAAATGTAGGTATTTGTAAACTAAGCCTATTTGGAATTATTGCAAAAATGACTTAATGCCTTTCAGTCAATCTTTAAAATGAGTAAAATACAAAGATAAATGTTATAGAGTACAAGGCACTATATTTGCTTCTAAAATACAGTAATGGTAAGATAAACAGCACCGTTTTTTATTTTGTTGCATTTCCTTTGTTTTTATCTAGCTGGCATTGGAATGTTTTTATACTTCAGCTTGTGTTTTTGCTCCTTTTGTTGCTTTTGACTGCTGATCGGCCCCTGTATGTTTTCTATATTGTCAATACAATTTGGGGAAAAATAAACTGTCATTTGATTAAAGACATTTAAGTTAAGTTGGCTACACTTTAGCTTATATAGTGTAATCACAAACGTGTCATTTGATAACAATAATCGATTTATTTATTTATTTCACAAAGGTATGTCTGTTACTGCCATTTAATAATTTTTAAAAATCAAAGTGAACTTTGTGTTTTAATAAGTAGCATTGGTATTCTGTATAGTAAAATCTTACAATGACAAATATAGTACTGTGTACTCTGTCACTTTCTTTTTTTACATTTGTTGTTACTTTACTTATTTAATGCTACAAAGCAGTAAATAAGTAATTATGTACTGCTTTCTTTATGGTGATTACTGGCTTATTAAATCATGGACAGTATCCCCAGTCTAATTTGACAGGAAGACAGCAGTAAATCAGATATAAACTCTTGCAGAAAACCATCTCTGAACAAACAATGATTTGGTCCTTCTTGTATCAGATGGGCTACATCAGCAGAACACCATGCTGGGTTTCCCTCCTGTCAGGTAAGAACAGAAAACTGAGGATACAGTTTGCACTGAGTCACCAAAACTGGTCAGTAGAAGATGGGAAAAATGTTGTCTGGCCAAATCAAATGGCTTCCACAGTCACCAGATCTCAGTCCAACAGAGCACATTTGACATGTGGTGGAACACAATTTGCATCACTGATGTGCTAGTACTACCAATAAAAATGCTACAACTGTGTGACGCTATCATGTCAATATGGTCCAAAATCTCTCAGGTGTTTCCAGCACCATGTTGAATCTGTGTCATGAAGAATGTCATGAAGAATTAGGGCAGTTCTGAGGGGGCCCAACCCTGTATTAGCAATTTGTACCTAATAAATGTCAATGAGTGTACACTACATTACATTTATTAGAGGGTTATGACATTCTCTTTTCTAGAGTCTTGCAAAAAAGTTGTTAAAAACCAAATAATTTTCAAGCTTTTCATGTATGCTAATACATCTGTATTAGGGCAAAGATCTGAGCAAGTTTTCTACACTGTACAAAATTATCACTACAGCCATGTCAAAGATGAGCTTTGCACAATACTCTCTGTAGTCCCTCGTTGTCACAGACTGCAATATCCTCCTTCACCTTGGAAGGACGTGGGGGCGCTGTTTTAAATGGCAGCCCTTTGGCGTCTGCGGTCTTCTTCTACGTTTCCTGATAAGCTGTCTAACAACAAGCACAGCGGCTCATGAATCCAGAGACTCCTCGGGCTTTCTGGGATTTGGAGAAACGTGGCAGGTTACAATGACTCAGTGGGCTGAATGAAATTATTTTAGCGTATGCGAATAAGAGGAGACTCACGTTGGTGGCTAGTTGTGAACGCTTCGGAGGTAAGTTAAACTCGATCTCGTCAGCCAAACTGAACGCTGTTGCTAACACAAGCTGCTGGACTTGGAGAAGACAGAAAGCTTCTTTTTAGACATGCAACAGTTTATTTTTATTGATCATTTTATCAAACGTCCAGGTATGCAATTTACGTTAAAGGCTCAAAAAAGAGAAGAAACCATGTCTTACAGATGGTTTACTTAACTTAGCCCATTCTTTATATGTCGTATGTTTGTCTTAAAATGTTAGGACCCATTTGTTAAGTTTGCTTTTTGTTAACCATCTGTGTTGTCCTAAATGTGACAGCTACTGATGGTATGGGCCATACGTGGATGTTAAAGTGAAATAATCACTCTTGTTTTAGTTTGGGCATATATCTCCAAAATCTCACACAGTCTGTTTCACAGGCCTGAACATGAAGACAGGAAGAAAATTTAAAGGTTTTACAGGTTCTTGGATTGCGTAGTTTGCTATAGTCTATCTTTCTGTCATAATAGCAGGTGCACATGTAAAAGTAAAACTCGCCATCTCTAAAACTTTGACAGATATCAAACCATTTAACACTTTCAGCTCTCACTTTCCCTTAAAACACACATGTAACAGGTCTATACTCGTGATGTAGCTGCTTACCTGTAACTGCTAACAACCCAACTACCTACTGTGAGGGGGTTTAAGAGTCAGACAACTATGGATGAGGACTTCCCAACCTTGAAACCAAGACGCATCCAAAATCAGAATGTGGTCCATCGTCTTGAGAAGCGTAGGATCTGCTCCGGTCGACCTGGAGCTCACTGGTACAGAGTGCGCTGTTTCCACCAGAACCTGTTCCCCAACTTCACTGTGGTTAATGTGGAGAAGCCACCCTGCTTCCTCAGAAAATTTTCACCAGATGGACGTTGTTTTATCGCCTTCTCCTCTGACCAAACCTCCCTAGAGGTAAGAGGAGACAAACCCTCTATTATTTCACATTCCCTAAACCAAATATCTTGTGTGATTCTTATCTTCCATCTGGTCCAGAGTGTAACTCACACAGTCTGTTGAAATACGAAATTCACCAGAAAATATTGTTGTTATTGTTCATCATACAGATATACGAATACCAAGGCTGCCAGGCAGCTCAGGATCTGCTTAGAGGCCAAGAAGGAGAGACTCTTCTCACCACCAACGATCAGCGCTCCCTCAACATACGAGGACGCCTGTTTGAGCGCTTTTTCTCTTTGCTCCACGTTACAAATGTGGCCTCGAATGGAGAGCACCTGAACCGGGAGTGCAGCCTCTTCACAGACGACTGCCGCTATGTCATTGTCGGATCGGCTGTTTATGTTCCCGAGGAGCCGCCCCCATTCTTCTTTGAGGTATCAGCTTAGTAAAAAATTTAAAAAAGGAAGATGCAGAAATGATTTATTTTTCTCCTGCTGCTCCTTTCATCTACATTTCTTCCACCAGGTGTACCGCAACAATGAATCCGTGACTCCCAACCCCCGGTCTCCTTTAGAAGACTACTCTCTCCACATCATCGATCTCCACACTGGTAGGCTATGTGACACCAGGTCCTTTAAGTGTGACAAAATCATCCTGTCACACAACCAGGGCCTCTACCTCTACAGGAACATCCTGGCTGTGCTGTCGGTCCAGCAGCAGACCATCCATGTCTTCCAGGTGAGTGCTTAAATAGCATGTTGCAGTGATGGGACAGTCTGTGATATAAAACGTTAATAATTTGCTTTTGTGGCTGTGTCAGGTGACTCCAGACGGAACTTTTCTGGATGTGAGGACTATCGGTCGGTTCTGTTATGAGGACGACCTCTTGACTCTTTCAGCTGTTTATACGGAAACTCAAGCTGAGAATCAGCCAGGCTTCGCCCGTCTGTACACCGACAAAACCATCAACTCCCTCAAGCACAGACTGTTGGTCTACCTCTGGAGGAGGGCAGAGCAGGACGGCAGCGCCACAGCCAAGAGGAGGTAGTGATCATGTTGGATCAGTCGACTTGAATGAACTGCATATAGTGACAGAAAGCCCTTTACAGTTATTTATCTCTAGTACTCACTTACTTATAACTTAAAACTAAATCCTCAGCCACATAAAACATTAGGGTGGAGAGCTTCCTGTTCCTGTGCAGCATTTCCTGCAGAGATAATAATCTTCTTCTCCAATATGTTGTCAAACTGTTGACAGACTCAAACTTTATTGCCTGTTCTGCAGTTTTGATAAGCTGAGTGTGGTGGCATCAGATCTCCACCAGGTTGTGGTTAAAATGGTTGTCTAACTTGTAGCAGATGTCGAGAGGGGGTGAATAACTGTGAGCTGCTTTTCTAGACAGTAGAGGTGGAATCTCCGCTAAGTGTAATTTGCTATTTGCTTATTTATTATTAAGTTTGAAAATGCTGCTGTGCACTGCTAGGAGAGCAAGATTAGGCACTTTTGAGTGAAAGGGATGTCAAGCTCAAGTTCAAGGGCAATCTGATATTGTATATACTTCAATATTTAGACCCAATTAATTTATATCCAAACAGCCAAATATTAAGGACCGCTCCATAATTTAAGATCTGATAAAAAATAACCTTTGTTGCGGAGAATAATGGCATACAAATGTGGACAGGGAAAAATGTATATCTATGTGGATATGCTGCCGTGGATTTGCGGCAGATGGCCGCCCCTCCCTGAGCCTGGTTCTGCTGGAGGTTTCTTCCTGTTTCCTTCCCACTGTCGCCAAAGTGCTTGCTCATAGGGTCATATGATTGTTTTTGGTTTATGGTTTTTCTCTGTATTTATTATTGTGGGGTCTACCTTACAATATAAAACGCCTTGAGGTGACTGTTGGTGTGATTTGGCGCTGTATAAATAAAATTGAATTGAATATGCTGACAGAGCCTTGAGGCCTTTAAACACGGACACTAAAAAATCATGCAAATGTTTTGTGTGTCACAAAGATCTTTCAGACTCGCCTGTTCCTAATGCAGCTGTTCACACTAACTGCATAATTTAAAAGAACAAATTTGTGGCTTTTTTTTTTCCTTTCAATATGCGAATAAACCAATCGGACCAATCAGACCACTGCATTTGGCAACAAGCGCAGTTATAACTCAAAATGCGGACTGCCACTGAATATACATTGATATGGAAATGGTAAAATAACGCTGTTATAATCCTATGTTACCTTAGACACACAGCTAGATTCTGCTCCAGGACAGTTGGCTGTCTGAAATTATTTCTCTGCCTCCTTAGATTTGGTCCTAACTCTGCCAACAAAAGCTCAAACTGCACCACTGACATCCTGACATATGTACGCACTTTTCATGATGGGTGTGTTTGCTTGTATGTTGTTTATGGGTTCTGCATCTACTTCTGGGAAAGCACACCAAAGGTGGATGTAGAAGGAGCTGCGAGTATAGGACTCGTCGTGTTTATGTTCTTCTTCTTCAAACGATAAATTGTTTGTGCCATCTCTCAGTGTTGGATTTTGCTGAATATGGAGAAAGAGCCCGATTGTCATTCACTCCAGCCATTCTTCACTCACTTATGTCCTCGATGCATGCGAGGCACTCCGCCCTTCTATAAATGGGCAGCAAAAGATGGCAGAGGAGAGAGAGGCAAAAAAATCGGATGCTCAGCCGGATGTTGAGGAGGCTCCACATTATTGGATGTAATTATCAACTCAAATTCCATTATCAGAAAAATAATTCAATTTTCTTGATTATTGGTTGCCATATTTTGTATCTCTATGCCTGTATGGACGAATAAGAAAGCCTTTGTTGTCTGCAGAGGGAGTTGTACTAAATGTCATCACAGGTTGTGATAGATGTTTATGATTGTTTCCAGGCTCTCTAATGAGAACATTTCTTTAATCTTAGATTAACTTAGAGTAAAGATTTTGGGGGTATTTTAATTTTGGTTCAACGTTAAAATCAAATGGTATGTATGGCTTTGGAGAATTGTGATGCGCATTTTTAAACTTTATCTATCAAGTGGTTGATTTGAGTCGTAATCAGTACTGAAAAACGAATCATCTGCTGTAGCTCAAATCTGAAGCCTGAAACAGCACCGTCTTATCTCTTGGCTGTCACAGAGTGACACAATTATCTCCAGTTCCTTGGCATGTATTTTCATCTGTTTGTCAATTCCATTTTGAATTTTATACAAAGTCATGGATGTTGATTCTGATCTGAAAAGTAAAGCCATTGTACACTCGATGTATACTATAATTCCCAGAAACTAGGGCTGGGCCATATTATACCGGTATAATGTTGGGCAACGATAAGAAAATGAAATATTGCGATAGAATATGGGTCAAATGCGCAGGGCCTTTGTTTACATATGCACATGGCAGTAAAAGCATGGCGGCGACAGAGAATGAGAAGGGCAAAAGCGGATTGTTGAATGAAACGGATGAACCAGAATTGGTTTGTAAAATGCTGCAACTTCAGTGGTGTGGAACTGGTTTAGCTTTCGTCAGTCAGATACACAACAAAGCACTATTTTTGGTAATGCATGCTAGCGGGCCGTCGTTATTACCGTGTTTTTTGGAAAATGCGGCACACTTAAAATCAATCCTTTGATTTTTCTGAAAATCGACAGTGCCCCCTATAATCCCGTGTGCCTTATGTATGAATTCTGGTTGTGTTTACTGACCTCGAAACGATTTTATGTGGTACGCGGCGCTCGAAAACCTGTCAAATGTTTTAGTACGACTTTGCTGAGCTACGAAGCCGCACCGCTTGATAGATTGTCGGAGCATTACAGCTATTGTAGGCAGGAGCCTCACGGAGTGATATGTGCTGTGCTTCAACATAATATTACCGTATTGTGTGTGTATAACCTCTGTTTAACCTCAGTGGATATTATACATGGTTATGCTGAGGATATGTCGGCCAGTTTCCACTGGAAATGCCTTTTGGTTAAACTGTCAGCGAGCAATTTGCTTTTGCACTGTTAAATTTTTATATAACTTTAATGCACAAAAAACAGCTGCTTGTTTAACCCCTTAGCAGTCCTACAAATTTACAATTAGTCCCCTAAACCATCCAATGTACCGTGGGCGGTACGTCCGACTGCTAACAGGTTAAATAAAGTTGTGGAGTTGTAAAATATTTTGTCTAGTGACAATTATGTCGTCAGTTCTATCGTTATCGCAAATTTTCAAATGTATCTCAAGATAAATATTTTTGGTCATATCGCCCTGCTCTACCAGAACACCTCCCTCATTGCTCCTGTGATTTGTTTATATCCCTCTTCACAATGAGTCACATCAAGGCGCTTTATATTGTATAGCAAAGATCTTACAATATCAGAGAGAAAACCTCAACAATCAGACATTTGTCTTTTGAACAGGCACTTGGGGACAGTGTGAAGGAAGAACTCCCTTTTAACAGGAAAAGCACTCAGACAGAATCAGGCTATCACTGAATTCATGCATGTTTTTCTGATTGCCAGACCGATTTAAAAAGAAGTAGGGGCGGCCTTATACATACATGGCACACATGCCATATATCTGTTTAATTCGTATTCGTGTGACCTTTACTGCATGCCAGTCCACTTCTTTTTCTACCCAAAATTTCCTCTCTGGCTCTTCACATTTACTGTCTAATAAAGTGTAAGATGGTGACGGTGTTAAATTAAAAAAAGAAAGAAAGAGCAGACAAATATTCATATTTAAAAGTTAAATTAAATTTGCTTGGCAAAATTCTGACTTGTGTAATTGGCAAGGTTTTTCAGCTCAGCTTATTTAGTGTTATCTTATTTTCTGTGTAATGCTGTGTGAGTAAATTAACTGCTGAAGCACTGAAACTCTTCATGATTTTGTCCACTGTGCATCTATGTGCATCTAGGCCATCCAGCATGTAAGTTTCCTTGTTTGTTTGTTTTGGGTTTTTTCTCGCAGGTTTTTCCAATTTTTTGATCAGCTGAAACGTTTAAGGATGTGGAAGATGCAGCTGTTGGATGAGCATCACCTCTTCATCAAATACACCAGCGAAGACGTGGTCACGCTCAGAGTTACCGACCCCTCGCAGGTAGAGAGAGCACACAGAAAATATGATCTGAGTTTGAATTCCTCCCTCTCCTCTCTTTGTTGCTTTCCCCAGCCTCTCTCTCTCTGTCCTTTGTTGTTTGTGCTGTGTAACAGGAATTCCTCTTTCAGGTCTCCAAGGATACGCTTGTCCTACAGATTCTGTTCAGTTCTGAATTCACTGTGGCAACAAATAGACCTAATTAATGCTCAGTTTATTTTCAAGAAATGTCACATTTGACTTCTGAGCTAATCAGCCATTTTTAATTTACCCTTGAAGACTTTATAAACATTGCCATATTCAACTTGCAGTGACCCTGTAATGTAAACATGCTGAAAGCCTTCAAAGCTTTAATGATGCTAGAATGAATGTCTCGTGTCTGACTGTTTTTTTTTTTTTGTTTTTTTTTGTTCTCTCCATTAAAGGCCTTGATCATGGTTTTGAAAAACATAGCTACATCAAAGTATTAATTACCGGTTAAATTAATTAAAGTAAATAATTACAGAATGATTTGTTGTGTTTCTCTAAATTTCCACTGCCCTGTTTGGATCTCTCACAGCCATCCTTCTTTGTTGTGTACAACATGGTGTCCACGGAGGTGCTGGCTGTCTTCGAGAACACCTCCGACCAGCTGCTGGAGCTGTTTGAGAATTTCTGCGACCTGTTCAGAAATGCTACCCTGCACAGCCAAGCTGTCCAGTTCCCCTGCTCTGCTTCATCAAATAACTACGCACGGCAGGTCCAGAGAAGGTACCGACTAAAAAATAAAGTGAAATGATGAAAAAGTAGCCACATGGTGATGATTAACAAAGTCGGTGCATAATGCCAAAAACTACATTTTATCTCATTTGAAGATTTCTGCCAAAGTGAGTCTTGCAGATTAGGCTTCAGTTAAGATTAAGATTCTTACCTTTACCATAGACTGTATATATAAAACAGCATAAGCCACCATACCATCACAATCTAGTTTTGGACTCTTGGAGCTGTTTTTTAGCATTTTGATCACTGCCATATTGGTTTCTTTTATAACCAGAAGTAACCATATTTTGGACAAGATGATGATAGATCATCTAGCATTAGATAGCTAAGTTGCCATCTATTTCTAACGTGCCTGGTTAGCGAATACAGATTGTATTGGTCTAACAGAGAGACACAGTAACAGACAGCAGTAACAACTGCACCACACAGTAAGCTGTATTATTTGGTGGATAATATACCAGAAGATGACATCAGAGATTGCAGAATAAATCTCGACGAGGCCAGGCCAATGATCGCAATGCATGGAAACGGGTTGTGAAGGAAATTCGACAACCATTGGCACCCACAGCAGCGCATGAGTCGATCCAGACCTAATGCCAGCAAGGGATCAAAGAAGAGAAGAAAGATACCAGAAAGCACCAACAGTACAAATACAACCAGTTCAGTGACTCACGTTAATGAAGATGAGGCCAAGCTACGAGCTATTAGCTACAGCTCTCTGTCAGTGTATAAGACATTTACCCACCATACAGTTGTTATGAAGGAAGAAACTGTTCATACAGGCCAAAACCACTTTTTGTTCCAGGCTGTAATGTTGGCATTAAAAAGCTGTGAGTCAGGTCTCTGGACGTGTCATGACATTTTTATTTGTATTTTTATTTAATTAGCCACTATCTGTGTTATGTACCCATAATGCTATCTGTGGACACTGCTGCTAACCAAGCTTACTAGCATTAGCTGACAACTAGTCCAAATATATTCATGTTTGTCTTCAAAACCCAAGCTATAAACAGATGTTCCTAATGCCACACAGCATCAAATGTCAGGGAGGATTTTAAGACAGTGGTCAGGAAGTGAAGCAGATCAGCAACGATCGCCTAAAGGAGGGAGGAAAGGAGTTTTAGGACTTAATCTGGATATAGAAGAAAGACATTAAGACGGTTAGTGTGGCTGGAGGAACTGTGATTGAATTTGGTGGTTTGACTGGCCAGCATAGGTGACAAAATCCTCCTGTGGAGGGTAAAGCAGAATGGGGTGGCAAGGAAGGGCGCTGGAGAAGGAGGAGACGATAAAGGATAGTTTGAGTGAGGAAAAGAGCTCAGAATTGGATTTTAGAGTGGTGAAAATTGATGTCAGACAGGAGGAGGGGAGAAATTGAAAGCTGGTGAGCACATTCCGCAAACCCGATTTGTACCACTTACAACTAGCTGGCAGTGAAGCCCAGTTCAGAGGGCTTCAGTCTAGCACAAGCCAGGTAGAGTGAAACAGACAGGCCAGTAAAACTGGAGATAATGTAGTATGAAACAAAGTGAGAGCACGTCTGAAAAATATGGATCCCGAGCTTAGAAGAGTGAAGGGAGAGAGGAGGAGTGAGACCACTGAGTCACTGCTGAGTGCTGGAAATATATAGTGAGAGTTTGGAGACTACAATTTATAAGAAGTTCTCAGAAAAGTGTTTTTTATTTTAAATGCCATTTATAGAAATCTATTCAATAAATGGGGAATTTGCACATAAACCCAGCTGCAGTGGAAACGAGACAATTCAGGATCACAGGGGTTAGCTAATGTTGAGCTGTCTGTCTGCCGCTTCAGATTTAAGGACACTATTGTGAATGCCAAATATGGCGGCCATACCGAAGCGGTGCGTCGGCTGCTGGGTCAGCTGCCCATCAGCGCACAGTCCTACAGCAGCAGCCCTTACCTCGACCTCTCCCTCTTCAGCTATGATGACAAGTGGGTGTCAGTTATGGAGAGGCCTAAGACCTGCGGAGACCACCCCATCAGGTATGGACTTCATCAGGATGACCAGTCCTCTTGTAATCTTAATGCGTGACGCGATTCATGCTAATTAATGTCCAGAAATTAGGCTTTCTCCTTCTTGACTGCGATTTCCACTACTATCTTGTTTTAATTTATCCTGATTGTTTTTCATTTACATATTTAAAGAAATCCAGTGCCAAAGGACATTTTTGTGTTTATAAACTTAATAAATAATTGTGATAAACAATTGAGATTAACATTTTTTGACCAAATAATTGTGATGGTGGTTTTTGTGCCGTAATCCAGCAGCCTTACTGACTATGAAACTTGGGTAGTGATGTGGAGGACACACTGTCGCTTAACTAAATGGTTAATCAGCTGTAAATTAAACATCAACGATTTCGATAAAATGTTCTGGAAAAATGCAAAACAACCAAAATATGAAAGAAAATTTAACAAAACTTCTCATATGGTAACTTTCTTTTTTTGTTAGTTTAGAAAAAAATAATCATTTGAGGCCATTTTTTTTTTGTTCCCACTGGCATTATCTTTATATATCCCAGTAATAAAATGAAAACATAGGCGTGAAAATAAAACATTACTCAAGATAAAAAGGGAATGGCTCAGGGATCTCAATCTGTCTGGTTAGAAACCATAAACCATTGTCAGCCTATTTCACCTGTGTGAGTAAATGAAGTGACAACAGGTGCACTGCAGAATGTGCAACAGGCAACGCACAAAAAGGCAATGGCTTTGCAGGTGCTGGCCATAGACTACTGCGGTGTCCTTATATGTCCTGACTGATTTTTCTCCAGTTCTGCTTTTCGCTGGTTCGCAGGTTGCACAGGTAGTTCAGATCCTCCAGCATGGCGTGGTTTGCTCTGTTTCCTATCATAGTCTCAACAGTGTGGAAGAAATGCAAGGATACAGAGACAAGAGGGAGCTGTTGGGGCTATAGAAGGCCATCAACACAGCAGCAGAAACCAGTATTTGCTCTTTTCTGCGATGAGCAGCACTACCAGACCCCTACATAATAACCTAAAACGGACGGCTCACGTGCCATGTGTCTGACCAAACCGTCAGAAACAAACTCCATGAGGCCACAGTGAGAGCCTGGTGTCCTTCAGTGGGACCTGTGCTAACAGACCAGCACCGTTCAGCTCACCTGGCATTCGTTAGAGAGCACCAGAGCTGGCAGCAGTAGCAAACTTACACCTGTGCTTTTCCTGTCATTACACATCAAAATGTCTGTTGTGGAGAACTTAGAGCTAAAATCACATCCGCATCATTTCTCTAGATTTACCATTCACTGACCTATCAGCAAAATGTAACAGACTGTTATTATTTACAGCGTATGAAATCATTTTCAGTTATGCACTCTATACTGAAATCATTAAAAACAGCTGACTGGCACGCTCTGGCCAATAATTATAAGAGTTGTAGAGTTGTAGAGGTGCCTTCATAACTAGCTTCGTTCAGTTGTAGCTTCTGTCTTAGAGGCGCTGGATGCGGTGATGTGCGTGCCGTTATAAAAACCGCTGTTAGATCAGACACTTTGATTCAAAAAATATGAGAATTAGCAAATTTTAAATTCTTTAATGTTGAGCTGTGATATGCTGTCACACCAGTCAATTCTTAGTAAGACTGGAGCCAAGTGCAGAAGAAACATTCACTGAAATTTAAAGTCATTTGAAATAAGCAATGGACACTGTTGTTTTCACAGCTAGGCTATGATTGCCTGACCCATTATTAGGGCCATTTGTCACCTTTTTTTTTTTTTTTTTTTAAAGCTTATCAACTGATTAGCAAAATTATTGACAGGTTAATCAGTCATAGTCTTAGCCGCTTGCTCCCCAAAAAAGATGAAAGAACAATACTTTGGATTTTCATCATAGAGCGTTCTAGAAAAGAAGAGACTGGACTAAATGAGTTTAACGCAGCTTCTGTGTCTCTCATCTCTGACCCACCAGATTTTATGCACGTGACTCCGGCCTGCTGAAGTTTAAGATCCAGGCGGGCCTGCTGGGACGGCCGGTTAATCACGCTGTGCGTCGCCTGGTCGCTTTCACCTTCCACCCTTTTGAACCCTTTGCCATTTCTGTCCAGCGCACCAACGCAGAGTACGTGGTCAACTTCCACATGAGACACGTGTGTGCGTGAGGAGCTGGCGTAAAAATGGACTCACACTTGGAGATAAACTGCGGGCCTGTTGGGCTTCTGTTAGCAGCTACTGGTGACAATACAACAAACATGTCCTCCATCGGGAGGCACAAAACACTTTGTTCTCTTAGTCGCCGTCTCCTCCTCCAGAGAAATCAGCAGCCTTCTCTCTGCATTCTTCTCCTGATGGAAACCACTGTTCCTCTCCTCTTTCCCCTGCCATCACGCAGCACTCACTGCACCTCAGCCCCTCTTCTCCCTCGGTGAGAAGGCTGCAATTCTGCCATTTCCCTTTTGCCTTCTCTTTGCCCCTTCCTCCACCAAACAAAGAGCGACCTGTAGGGAGGAGAGGGTGGAATAAGTGTAAATGGAGATGTGTAGAGAGTGATTGATGTGCAGCTGAGGTGGGAGCTGTAGGTAGCCGGACCTCTTAGAAGGAACCAAAGGTGTTTTCTTTTTCCTGCTGTGCACATTCAGGTCCG
Source organism: Pundamilia nyererei (assembly GCF_000239375.1). Classification (NCBI taxonomy): domain Eukaryota; kingdom Metazoa; phylum Chordata; class Actinopteri; order Cichliformes; family Cichlidae; genus Pundamilia; species Pundamilia nyererei. Next base: position 175,115 of record NW_005187715.1, read on the forward strand.
AATTTCTTATCCAGTCGGTGAGCAGCAGTCAAGCAAACTTTTTTTTTTTTTTCCTCACATGGATGTGGAAAGAGGTCATGTTATTTTAGATTCGTTTTACAGTTTGTTTTTTAATTTACATGCTACTGTTTGTATATATTTTATGGCAATAAAATGATCTACATTTTGGGTAGTGTTTTAGGTGTGTGTGTGTGGTGTAGTGTGGTGTGTGTGGTGTGTGTGTGTGTGGATTTAAGCAGCGTTATTGTTCCCTATAAATAATTGCCCTGTTTATTCTTTGCTTCAGATTCTTCTATATGAATTCATTTATTCACACACTTTAGAGTGCAGAAACAAGTAATCTGCATCGTTTCTCCAAATGAAATTTTCTATATTTTTTCCTTTTTCATCTCTAAACCTGAACAATTTTTTTTTTTTTTTTAACTAGCTGTGCCTTTAGAGGCTTTATAAAGCACCAGAAGTGATGCTGGCACTCGTTGGACCTGCGTACAGAGAGCAGACAGGACACAGTGTAAGTGTCATCATATTTAATTTGAAAAGCTGATCCCTGCAGTCTGTTCTGCTGCACTGTATGGGATCATAACGATGCCATGTTATACCCACTCCATCTGTTCTCCGCACTACAGCGCTGGCCATGTTTTTAAGCTTAAACGTGTCACTAAAACGCACGGATACAAACAAATCTACAAATATGCAAATTAATTAACACCTCTCTCCTCCTTCCTGGCACTGATATGAACATGTAAAGGCAACAAGGCACACACCGAGCCAGCTGCGGAGAGGTCACAGTAGTATGGAAAGCAGGTGCTGAGGGATTAAGTGTTCTCATAGCCTCTGGTTACACGTGGACATGGGAAGCTTGTGTGTGTGTGTCTTTGTCTGACAGACGGACTAAAAGGGCTTCGAGGGAAAGGGAAGATGGATGATAGAAGCAGTGAGCAGAGGAGTGACAAAACGGTAGACTGATACTTAAGGAGGCCGTGTTATGTCATTGTCATTATAGCGTGTTTGTGTAAGCTTGTGTGTGACGACAAGCTGTGATAATCAACTAATTACAGGAAGAGCACGCAGCGGGCACACATAGGCCTACATATAGGAGGACACAATGTGTGCTCTCCTCAGCTCTCCTAACAGATTCCTTCCCCCTCGTATTCTCCGTTTGTTTTAAAGCTTGCACTGACAGCTGGAAATTGACGCAAGCTCTATTTTCTGCACAGATGAATTAAAAAGCAGTCAGGTTACTGTGGTGCTAAAGTTACAGTCTTCAGTGCAAGCAGGGAAAATAGATGACTGCATGAATCTGACGCCTCCCAGTACTTACTACAATGACAGATGTGTTGTATCTGTCTCCTTTCTCAGAATCAGGTAAACACAGAGCCTTCTCCCTGACCTTGGTTGCTAAGGAAACATAACCGCTCTCTGCTTGGTAACCTAGTCTTTTCTAATTACTGTTGTCTAGGCAACAGCGCAACCAATGTAATCCAGAAAAGGCCACAATCCTAAGTGTTTCCTGTTGCAGCACTAGTCTTCACAGATCTAACTGCACACAGCTGCATTTAATGTTTCGGACAGCAGAACCCAGTGAAAATGTGCAGGCTGGTGCAGCACTGTGCGTTACTCTGTTGTTTATTCTGAGCCCTTCACTCCATGTTCAGTGTGGTTCACAGCAGTCACAGATGCACGACGACCAGATTCTCTACATTTTTTGTTTTGAGGTGATGTTATTTTGTTAGCTCATCATCAAAGCAAAAATGATTCAAGCTGTGTGCGCTTTGGGATGTTATGAAAGCATTAGGAAATTCATGCACAGAGATGTGTTTCCATCACTCCAGAGTACGTTCTTTCTTTTGTTTCTAACTCGTGATGTAACCCTGATGCTGCCCTTAAACCACGTTTTGCACCTCAAACTGAACTGGACCAGCCTCATGTCTTCACAGGACTCAAGTGTGAATGAAAACTTGAAGTTTAAAACACATTTTGAAGATACCTGACTGTACACAACGACGGATTCCAAAGTTCAATATGCAAAATAAGCCCCCAGTATAACTTACAAACTTTGATAACTATTAAAAATGTTGCACCTAAGAGCAAATAGGAGTTAATAGCTCCTATGACAGCTGGGATAGGCGCTGGAGCCTATCCCAGCTGTCATAGGGCGAAGGCGGGGTACACCCTGGACAGGTCGCCAGTCTGTCGCAGGGCCAACACACAGGGACAGACAACCATTCACACTCACACCTAGTGGCAATTTGGATTATCCAATTAACCTATCCCCACAAGCTGCATGTCTTTGGACGGTGGGAGGAAGCCAGAGTACCCGGAGAGAACCCACGCAAACACGGGGAGAACATGCAAACTCCACACAGAAAGACCTGATGGTGGAATTGAACTCAGGACCTTCTTGCTGTGAGGCAACAGTGCTAACCACCGTGCCACCGTGATATTTATCTTTAAAAAAAAAAAATGGATACATTGTTAAAACTAAAATGATTTTAACAAATGGTTCAAATAGTTCGCTTATAGTAATTAATACAGCATTGGACAGATTGATGGCTAAATGGTAAATAATTAACTAAAAAGATAGAGTTAGTTTAACTTCCAAAGATTAAATCTGAAATCTAACAAGTGGCAATCGGATGCTGGATTTTTTTTTTTTTCCTTCTTTTTTTGACAGGACAGGGAAAAAAGCTGTGAACTACAAGTGTGGGGACTTTCACATATGCACAGCTGGTTTAGAGAACTGCAAAAATGTAACTGACATGTAGAGGAGGAATGAGATAATTGGTGCATGAGAAAAGATGGATATGGTGTCTGGTCCTGTTTCAGCCCGGGAGGCTGTTAGTCAAAGAGAACATAGCTCACTGCACATATCATACAGGCATGTGAAAAATAAACTTTTCACAGGTCTCTGTGCAGTCCTGTGAAAAACTAAGTACACACCATACACACCATGATTCAGTATCTTGAGGAACCACCTTTAACAGCAATAACTTGAATTAATTGTTTTCTGTATTACTATCAGCCTTTCACTTGGTTGTGAGGGAATTTCTTTACAGCGTTGATTTGATTCATTGATGTTTGTGGGAATTTATTTATGCACATCTCTCTTAAGGTTCTGCAACATTTCAATCAGGTTGAAGTCTGGACTTTTAACTGGGCCATTGCAACACCTCGATTTTTTTACTTTTCAGTCCTTCTGCTTGCTTGAGATCATTGTCCTCTAATTTGGGCCAAACTTTAGCTGTCAGACAAGTTGCTTCACATTTCTCAGGAATACTTTTCGTATTCAGAGGAGTTCATGGTCGACTCAATGACTGCAATGACTCGATGACCATATTCTGGGGCCAAACATCTCCACTTTGCTCTCATCTTTCCAAAGGACATTGTTCCAGACGTTTTGTGGTTTGATCAGTTGCAACTTTGTAAACCGAACTATTGCTTTTCAGAGAGGCTTTCTCCTGGTAGCCCTTCCAAACATGCCGTCCTTGTTCCTTTATTGTTTAATTGTAATGTCATGAACATTAACATTTAACATGTTCTGAGGCCCGTAATTTTAAATTTACATGTTTTTTGTTGTTGTTTGTTTGTTACACTTTCTGGGAGTATTGCACAATCTGGTGTTGAGGTGAATTTGCTGGGGCATCCACTCCCAGGTTGTGACATTGTGTTAACTCACAACTAAATGATCCAGACCAGAAAAGTGCCAAAAGTTCTGCTTTTACAGAGTTGGTGATACTTGCTTATAATTAGTTAATATATTTACCCTCTTAATTCCTATAGAAGCAGTAAGGACATACAGGGAGTGCAGAATTATTAGGCAAGTTGTATTTTTGAGGAATAATTTTATTATTGAACAACAACCATGTTCTCAATGAACCCAAAAAACTCATTAATATCAAAGCTGAATGTTTGTGGAAGTAGTTTTTAGTTTTAGCTATTTTAGGGGGATATCTGTGTGTGCAGGTGATTATTACTGTGCATAATTATTAGGCAGCTTAACAAAAAACAAATATATACCTATTTCAATTATTTATTTTTACCAGTGAAACCAATATAACATCTCCACATTCACAAATATACATTTCTGACATTCAAAAACAAAACAAAAACAAATCAGCGACCAATATAGCCACCTTTCTTTGCAAGGACACTCAAAAGCCTGCCATCCATGGATTCTGTCAGTGTTTTGATCTGTTCACCATCAACATTGCGTGCAGCAGCAACCACAGCCTCCCAGACACTGTTCAGAGAGGTGTACTGTTTTCCCTCCTTGTAAATCTCACATTTGATGATGGACCACAGGTTCTCAATGGGGTTCAGATCAGGTGAACAAGGAGGCCATGTCATTAGTTTTTCTTCTTTTATACCCTTTCTTGCCAGCCATGCTGTGGAGTACTTGGACGCGTGTGATGGAGCATTGTCCTGCATGAAAATCATGTTTTTTCTTGAAGGATGCAGACTTCTTCCTGTACCACTGCTTGAAGGTGTCTTCCAGAAACTGGCAGTAGGACTGGGAGTTGAGCTTGACTCCATCCTCAACCCGAAAAGGCCCCACAAGCTCATCTTTGATGATACCAGCCCAAACCAGTACTCCACCTCCACCTTGCTGGCGTCTGAGTCGGACTGGAGCTCTCTGCCCTTTACCAATCCAGCCACGGGCCCATCCATCTGGCCCATCAAGACTCACTCTCATTTCATCAGTCCATAAAACCTTAGAAAAACCAGTCTTGAGATATTTCTTGGCCCAGTCTTGACGTTTCAGCTTGTGTGTCTTGTTCAGTGGTGGTCGTCTTTCAGCCTTTCTTACCTTGGCCATGTCTCTGAGTATTGCACACCTTGTGCTTTTGGGCACTCCAGTGATGTTGCAGCTCTGAAATATGGCCAAACTGGTGGCAAGTGGCATCTTGGCAGCTGCACGCTCGACTTTTCTCAGTTCATGGGCAGTTATTTTGCGCCTTGGTTTTTCCACACGCTTCTTGCGACCCTGTTGACTATTTTGAATGAAACGCTTGATTGTTCGATGATCACGCTTCAGAAGCTTTGCAATTTTGAGACTGCTGCATCCCTCTGCAAGATATCTCACTATTTTTGACTTTTCTGAGCCTGTCAAGTCCTTCTTTTGACCCATTTTGCCAAAGGAAAGGACGTTGCCTAATAATTATGCACACCTGATATAAGGTGTTGATGTCATTAGACCACACCCCTTCTCATTACAGAGATGCACATCACCTAATATGCTTAATTGGTAGTAGGCTTTCGAGCCTATACAGCTTGGAGTAAGACAAGATGCATGAAGAGGATGATGTGGACAAAATACTCATTTGCCTAATAATTCTGCACTCCCTGTACTTACTGAGCACATTCAAAGTCTGTTAGTGTTTCTGAGTCATAACTATAATATGAACAGCACTGTGTGAAGTACAAGTCTGTTTGTTGCACCTTTCTGAGCAAAGTCACCATGGTGCACATTGACAGGCTAATAATTAGCAATAGCAAGAGGCTGTAAAGTTTACGTTTAGACATGTTATTTAAGGGACTGTGTGAAAATTTATCAGGAGTTAGCTTGTAATGTGAAGGACGCAGTGGACTCATATTATTTGTATGTTCTATAACCTGATAGATATTTTAATGGGCTTGGAGATCTGCTGAAGAAATGTCATATTTTCTGTCTTATGGATAATTTATTTTAAAGTTAATAAATAAATATAGATAGATAATTTTTGTAATTTGGGGTCAAACTTGGAAGTACTGAGTTGGGTTGAGGAATAATTTTCTCTACTTTTTTATTGATTAGTGGACAGATATCAATTTCAAATATATAAAATAAAATATTCTTTTTGATTAATTATGGAGCCTCTCAAATGAGCTCAACTTCAAACTTTAGACATCAGATGTGATTATGACACAACTTGCATTTAATTTTATTTATATAAGTGTTCTTGTTCTGTTTCACACACCATATATCTAATGACCACGTCCACAGTCTGAAACCTGGACAGAATTTCCTGATGCTGTGTTCCACTGAAAAGCTTGAATGCCAAAAAACAAAGGAGGCAGCCACTTGAATGTGGGGCTCAAGTTTACTACAGACTGGTGAAAAACATCAGCGGGCTGGTGAAGAAAAGAACAGATAATCATATGGATACTAGGTGAGTGGGGGGAAAAAGGTCAGAACAGATTTACCAGGAGGGGATTTCATTATCCTGTGACATATAAAGAGCAGACTGAATGCCCAATGATGAGAGAAGGGCCACAGTTTTATTACACTGCAGATGCCTGCTGCATTTCTCAACTGTATTACTCTGTTTTAGTCTCTTACATAGCCATGTTTTCCTTCTTTTAAAGAACTATAACTTGCAAATAAGGTGGTAACAATGTTCTGGTTTCTCTAAATAATCATACATACATAGATAGATAGATAATGTGAACCGACAGTTCTTCTTGAAACTGGCTGTCTCTACTGTCTGTGCTTATCTTTCTGAATTAATATAGTAAATCAATGAGGTTTAGAGCCCACCACACAACCTCTGCCTTTGCACCTTTCATATCCTTCATCTGTCATGTTATTGACCACACTCATATTGTCCCTCCTTGTAACATATAACACTATAACAGTGTCAACATTTCATATCACACAAATTAGCACTTTATCCGTCTGTACAGCAGACTGAGACTTTGCGAAGGCCTCCTGGTGAGAAGCATGAAATCACACCACCACCACCTAATGAGCGGGGGGAGCAGGAAGGAGGTCCAAATATTGACAGCTAATACTTGATTGAAGGGTCGGGGTGTCCCCCGGCTCGTAGATGTGTGCTCACACACACCTTCATGCGCTACAGCCGTCTCTGACGTGCACAGAGAGAGGCGGATGCCTCACACACAGTCCTCAGGCCCGGCACCCTGCTGAGACAAATACACAGCTTGACTGTAGGAGATCATTTCTAACTGACTTCATTTCTGGCCCAGACACACCCAGTTGGGTGCCAACACGTACACATACACAAACACTGATTTGTCTTCATCCCTATAACACAAACACACCTGACTGAGCAACGGTTGGGGGGTTTCAGGTGGAAGTCCGCAGGGAAGGTTTCGCAGTATGGTCGACCTAAAAATATAAAGTACTGGGAGGTACTTTGTGGATAAGCTGTAATCCTCTGAACTGGGAAAGAAAGATAAGAAACAACCTCCTAATATGTACGCCTTCATGCTTGTGATAATATGGCATAAAAAGTAGCGGAGGGCTCTTCCGATATAAGATTTATATTATTACAGTAAAAGGAAAACTGAGTGTATTCACTTCAGATTCAGCTGGAAATACAGAGCGTCGATATCCGTGAATCCAGCGCTGTTCGCTTTCACGTTACAATCAGCAACAGGTGATCAGAGTTCTCCACCTGCTGGACAAAAATAACACCTGCAGCTTCTTCTTGATCTCCTCGGTAAGTAATCGGGTACTTTTACCCAAGCACTGCATTTATAGGCGCTCCTAACATTAACTATCAAATCACTTCACTGCACGCAAAATGACCTGTTGTTACTTCGTGGATCTGACATCTTCATGTATGTCCTCGTCTCACAATTGTGGCAGCAGCTTTTGTAAAACCCACAAAAACAGCTAAACACGATCCTACTGCTAGAGGCTGAAAATGTAACCTTAACATAATGGCTTCTTCATCCAGGTTAGGTTTGGCATCAATGTATACTAACAGTGACAATCAGGTAATTGGCGCCTGGGCACAGACATGTGGCCTCATCAGGAAAACCCATCAGTCAAATATATTTAGGGACGTTTTCAACTGAAAAGTGATTGACTGAATTATTTTTGTGCTTTTATGATTTTGTTTTGTCTCTTTGTTGTTATTTCATATCTGTTTTTTTTGCCTGTAGCAATCACATTTTCTCTTCCTTATATTTAGTTTTCAAAATCTTTTATGGTTATGGTCGCCCCTTCAGTCTGTAGTATGGTGTCAGTTTAGTACACACTGTTTACAGGGGCTGTGGGTTTATAACACAGCAGATACATAATAATACACCATCACTACAACAACTGAATAAAGTATTATATGTGTTGGAAATTTTGTTGTTCATATGATTTGGCTGATTTGATGTGTTTTAACCACAAGATGGCACTAAATGTTGTGGCTATTAAAGCAGTGGTGGAAAATCTATTTGTAGTCTTTACAATAAGTAAAAACTCCATTACATCTGTTTGCACTCGTTCCTTTTGTGTAACATGGAACCAAAAAATTTAACACTTTCTGAAAAATTCCTAATGTTTGACTTTCTCCTATTTTGGCTCCTCCACAGTTACAACATGCTTGTTAGTGTACAGTACCAAAGGAAAGGCTGCAGAGGTGCAGCTGCTGACTGAGATGATAACATTGCATGCGTGTGGCAGGGATACATACGATTCATCAGTTAATGTTATGGTGATTTTTCTAAAGAGGTATTCTTTTTCTTTCTTGTCTCATGTTTGCTGCATGTGTTCTGTATAATTACTGTGGATTACTGAATAATTTATGTGGATTTTACTTCACTTATAAATCAGCACGTGCTCCCTTAATTCTTTTAAATAAATGCTATGGATCAACTACTTAAAAGAGATCAGACAAAGCATTACTGGTATGAGAAAAAAAGGAGGAGGAGCAGGTAAACCAGTTTTTCAACAGGGTTGTTAAAAGACTGAACCAGCCTTGTGGTTTCTAGTGTCCCTCCTTAGAATACCTTTCTCCAGCACTACAAGGGCATGAATGGCCGTCTCCTCCCACCAACACTCCCCCAGTCCCTCAACAACAACACTGAAATACTTCCCAGAAGCAGGAGGGCACCTCCACTCATTTCTCCTATGTTCCTTTTATAGACTGCTCCTCTATATGCCATATACTCATCAAATCCAGCTTTCCTATACAGTTCCATGTTTTTGACCTCTCTCTGAGGCTGAAAAAGATCCATGCTTAAGAAGTCCCCACAACTCTCAGTAACTTCAGTGGCTTTTATGTACGATGTTATGAAGTCCTTCAAAAGTCAATTCTACAGCACTTCAAGCTTTTGGTATGTAAATATTTGGACCTGCTGAGGTGTGTGGACTAGAATGGCATCATTGTGAAGGATGCTTCACAGAGCAGAAGTGTTCAAGGAGTATGGTCATTAACACCAGATAAAGAGGACCTATTCTGCTCATTTCCTGCTCTATACTCCATTGGAGTAGCGTTCACACTTGCATTCTTTTTCTTTTATACTGGCCTCAAGGGCCCAATATAAAAGAAAGGTCGTCGACTGTCTGAATGGGGCTGTTTTAGCCCCCTAATCCAGCTTTCTTCCGATGGGCTGCCCCCTGTTAAAAATCTTCTTCTTATTATTATTATTATGTTAATTTTTTTGTAAAGCGAAAATGGTCAGATTTCTGAAACTGAAGATAAACTGTTGAGATACAAATTAAATTTGTGGCCATTTTAACAATGTTTTCTCTCCATAAACATTTAAACATTTAATTTTTTTTTTTGATAAAATAAGCGTTTTTTTTTTTAATTAAATCATACGTATTTTTTAATAGGTTGGTTCAATTTTAAATATCGTCCGTGTGGAGACAGTGGCCGTTAGGGGGAAGAAAAACTAAATTAAAAAGAGGAGGCAGAGGAGAGGAGAGGGGTGGTGCGTGACGTCATGGGTCATGTGACTGGTTTGTTTTGCTTGCTCCAGCTCGCGCTGACAAAAACAGAGGTAGAGGAAGGAAGCGACGACATCAAACCAGCTAGGAGCTCATCTCTATGCGTTGGTGTGTCGCCAAGAAGCTGCCAGCACCGCGGAAACGGATACGTTGTTTTTAGCTTTTATATCGCTGCTTCGAAACAGACACTACCTCCGCCTTCACCTACTGCCAGCTGACCGACTTTGGTGCAACATGCCTTCAGAAAAAACCTTCAAACAAAGAAGGACATTCGGTAGGTCTTACAGTTTCCTAATTTTAACATGTCTCGCTCTGCTTTTCCGCCTTGGGTCGTGGGTTTTCGGTTGTGCCCCGAATTGTCCTCTGAACTGCCCAAAAGTGAATCACAGCGTTGGCGTGCACAGGCCAGGTGGGGGTTAGTTGTTATCCCCGTGCCGAGTATCAGCCTACATTTTGTCAGGCTGCTTCTACTTTCTGCTGCTGCTGATTAACAGAATCAGCCTCCTCGTTGGGCATGTGCTCCTTTTAACTTATAGATGAAAGGCAGTTGCTTCCACTCGTGGACTTTGAGCTTTAGATGTAGACGAATATGATGAGGCTGTGAGCTGCTGGCTCGTGTCTCTGTAGTGTTTACTTGTGCGAGAGCAGTGCGAGGAAAACAAAGTGGTGTCGAAACGCAGGGCAGAGAGAGGAGAGCTGCAGGATTGGGGGATGGGACAGTTTGTGGAGGAAAAGAAAAGAGTTTAAAAGAGGAGAAAATGTAAAACTGCAACTGAACACGTGGAGTTTACGTCTCCTTCTTTATTTTCTTTCTTCCTGTTTTTCTTTTTTCTGTTTTGGTTTTTGGTTTTGGTGCACAGGCCATATAGCCTCGATGCAGAGGATACTTTCACTTGTGTTTCCCAGCCAACAGAGCTAAATGTAAGGCCTGCAAACTCACTGCCGAGTTTCCATAACGCAACGATTATTTAACATTCTTATCCTGTTTATTGGGTTTGCTGCTTGTAACAAAACGATGAAAATCATAAACTAAGTTCAACAGACTTGATGGCCAGAACTTAAAAATATGGAACTTTTTTTTTAGCGTTGTCGTTCTAGTTTTTGTTTGGTGTAGTTAGTTTTGCTGCTAGAATTTTGAACATCTTTTCAAATCATACGAATTATTCAAATTTGATTTAAAAATAGCATTTTTATCTCAATGAAAAGATGAAATTTGGATGAATGTATTTAATATTAAAATAAAAATAATGATACCAAAGAGTGACGTTATATAAGTAAATAACTTTTTAACTTATGTCCGTATCATAATTACTACCTAATAAACAAAGATGTGTACTTGCTGCCTTCAACGTTAGAAGTATGTTTCCCAGCATGACTAAACATGCATGTGCTTCATGTTATTGGTCTAAATATACACAAACAAAGCGTGTGCGTTCCAGCCTGCTCTGACAAAAGTGTTATGTGTACATATGATGATGTTAAAGTTGGCATGAAGATGTGACAGTCCAACAAGTCTGGTCCAAAAACTACTGGTTAATGTGGTCATGTGAAAATTTTTGTAATATTGCCATTTCAGAAACAGTTTTGTGTGTATACATGAATGTTTACTCAGTGATAAGGGTCACTAGCTGGTAGTCATGTTGCCTTTTATCTAATCTTTGTGTTACTGTCCTCTGTGGACAGAATAATCTAGCCCCATGTGTTTAGTTTAGTTTTTTTAAAACAAATGATCCGTTACGTAGTTACTAGGCTTGTCATAGAATGACTCAGGAACTTAAAGGGAGTTTCCCAGTGTCCCCTTGAGGTAACTGACGAATTCCCAATATTACATAACAAAGATGTATTTAAAAAGCACATCCTTTTAACCTCAAAGTCATTTGCTTCCCATTTAGTTGGTTTTTCTCTCACCCGTCTTGGTCTGGTCATGAGAGACTGACGCATCCAGAACTTCCTTGTTTCTGATTGAAACGCAGTTATGGAAAAATGTAATAATATAAATTTTTTTCAGTTTTAGCATGAAAATAAACATTTGTGTTTTGGCTGCAGCATGTTAATCAGTTAATTTAGTTAAACAGTCTTACAGTGGCCGCACAGTTTTCTGAAGAACCACTTCTTTCAGCGGTGGGTCACAGGGACACCAGAGACTCAAAGCTTCAGTTTTTTTTAAATTGTCTCTACTCGACTCCATTCAGGTGCAGTGCTGCTGCAAGTAGAAGGTGATATTTTTGGTCATATGTGCTGGTTGTAGACTGTGTGTACAAAAATTATGTTTCCACCTGTTGGTTTTGGACTAATTTTTATCCCTGTTTTCTGGAGTCAAAAGCATTAGATGACCAGCTGACGCCAACAAGCTTGGTTAGCAGCTGTATCTATAAGCTGTACAGGTGCAGTGCAATGACATGCATATCTGCTAACCATTGCTAATAAACAGACCAATTAGTAGAATTTCAATCCAGTCTTTGGGTTATCACTGTGAAGAAAAAACCCAATTATTAGTTCTGCTTTCAGCCAAGATTTCCAAGGAACTAGAATGCACATGTCCGAGAAACGCACACAAGATTTGCAATCCCAGTAATCAGTGCAGACTTTGAATAGATAATAAGTGGATCATAATTTTTTGCCTAATGATCTGCTAATCACTGCAGAACAATGCTGTTGCACCATGAGTGGATTTTAGAAAAGCCCATCTTGTTTTCACTCGAGCGCTTTACCCCAGTAAGCAGTTTGTTCCCGTGTGATTCTGTGCTCCATGTCTCTAATCCTACTTTTTCTTTTTAATTGAATTGGACCTATTATGGTTTTCGTTATGTTCTTACATGTATGCACTGTTAAAATAGTGGTTGCTCATACTGAACGTGACTAAACTTTCAACTTTGAGGCACGTGTGTACAAGTGATCCCTGTGCTCTGAAAACGCACTCTGTTTCAGACATTTTTTTTCTGCTCTTGGCTATGTATGATATCAGTAAGAGCAGGTATCAGATAATATGCTCAGCAACAGCACCCACCTGCTGCCCTCTTTGTTTAGGACAGCCAGTAAGGATTCCTAAAACAGCTTGTACCAAATGAGAGAAGACATATTCTAAACTATAGATCTGTCTAGTACATAAAGCTTACCGGTGTTATAAATGTTTAATGGGACGCTTTTATAATCTGTTTCAGAAATTAGTAGGCAGCCACTTACAGCTGTGACATTGTTTGGTCTGATGTGCATCACCTCGCAAACCTGTTGAACCACAGGTTGTAAAAACAGTCACAGTCACCTGATACGAGAACCAAAGATATTATTGTGCAGATAGGGATATGTAAAACAAACAGCATGCAAATAGGATAGGATTTGCTGCCAGCTTTTTTCTTCTTTTTGCCTTATTTGTCATTGACCGTGTTTGTCTTTTATCAGCTCATTCCAGTTGATGCCCACTGACCTTTTTTCTGCTCCACAGAACAGCGAGTAGAAGATGTCAGACTGATCCGGGAGCAGCACCCCAACAAGATACCTGTGAGTTCAAGTACATGTTTAAAATGTCTGAAGCTGACAGTGATGTTGGTGTGGTTGTAGACAAGTGTGATGTGCAAAGCAGCACACAGGAACTTTCCGCAGTAGAAAATGTTACCGCATATTTCCTGGTTGTAGCTCACAGCAACTGATTAAAGGTCTTTTGTCTGAAAGAGCTTTCTGTTCCTCGATGGGATTTTCCAGTCGACTCTGTTGGAGATGCATTTATCATTTTAGCAGTTGTGATGTAGCAGCTGTTTTTTTTCTGGAATGTTGTGTTAAAAGTGGGTGCAGCTGCATTACCATGTAAGTGGCCAGCACCTCGTAGCAACCACCAATAAACAAACACACACCTCGTGTTTCACCTGCTCATTTTATCAGTGAGATAGAGTATCAGCACAGCTTTGCACCTGTCGTTTCATGTAAGGGCTCTTCTCGTCTGTGTGTCTGTGCACGCTTCCTGTGTGCTCCCCGGGGTTATAAACTGCCGTGTCACAGTAAGTATGAGACCAGAGGCAGATGTGCTGTGTCACTGTAATGTAACTCCACCCAGACAGCCACAGTGGAGCCTGAAGGAGGTGGAGAGGCAGACTGCTAATAGCTTTCACATTAGGGTCAGACTCAGTAGTGTCCTGCTTTCACAATACACAGGGGTCAGCACATGTCTAAATACTTCAGGTGATATAGTAGTCTCGCATCACTCTTTCGCCACATTTCTTTATGTTTTGCTGGGAAAAGGGAAATGTGTTCAGTGATTTATTGAAATGTGCAAACATACGTGGAAATGGAAAACAGAGTGTAGAATTCTACTGAGTCCCATCTGTCTTTTCAGGCCAAGATATGACTTTTGGGATCCTCAAAAGAGTGTCCTTTCAGGTGCAGGTGTACAGCAGAGTGCTGTCCTGTTGAGGTGGCCTCCTACCTGCTCTGTGTCATGCATTTGTGGAGTGATTGTTGGGTTTGGTTGTTTTAGAACTGAAGGCGCTTTTTGGACTTTGCTCCTCCCTGCGCATGTTGAGGTTTCGCCCTGTTAAAAGGGAGTTTTTACTTTCCACTATCAATTGCTTGCTTATAGGAGCTTATCTGATTGCTGAGGTTTCCTCTGTGTTATTGTAGGATCTTTACCATGCAATATAAAGCGCCTTGAGGCAACTGCTGTTGTGATTTGGCGCTAAATAAATAAAGTTGAATTAAATTAAAAAATTGTAAAATGTCTTCATAAACATAAAGAACCCACTTATTATCTTTTCAAGCACTTGAAACTGCCACGACCTGGGTGATTGAGAGCCCACACAGACATGCTGCCTGCAGACAATTTTAAATTATAAGTTTCTTCTGTGCAAATATTTGAATTACCAGGTACTTTGTGCAAGCAGGAGCAGGTTCAACTGTGGGATGAAATCCTCTCTGGGAAAGCAACCGAATGAGCTCTGGCCAGTCAGCCAGCTGCACAGTAAACTTTTAAAGACTGAAGAAGTTGTGCACTAGTAAATCAATCATGGATGACATTGGCTAAAAATAATAATGAAATGTTCTTTAAAAAATTATCAAATATTCAGGGTCTGTGTGGAAGCAGACAAATAGTCTTTTGTTATCTGAAATAATATATGAACCAATTACTTTGAAACAAAACAGCAAACCAATTTCCAATGTCCAAAACTGATTGCAGCTTCATTTTCACTTGCATTGCTTGATAAACAGCCCCTAACACGACAATATTGAAAGTCTGGAGAAAGAAAAACAGTACATTTTCTCATCTGTGAGGCTTAAATATTAGAATGTCTTTATCTTGTACTTACTAATAAAATATAAAATTAGGATTTCTGAACTAAACAGCTGCTCTAACCTTTTAACTTAATTCAAACAGTAAAGTCAGTCTACACATCACTGGCCTGTGAAAGCAGCCTTGTCATTGTCTTGTGGCACTTTCAGCAGAAATAGTGAAGAGGTTTATTGAGGCCGCTGCTTTTCTGCCCAGATGAAATGCATTAGCATGCCAAGCGAAAGCTGAGGAAGCTCTGGGTCAGCAGGTCTCACTGGATTAGTGCTAGAACCCCTTAGTGCTGTGGTCTGGACTGTAAATCTGAAGTTTCCCTTTGTCAACAGGTGATCATCATGCTGGTATTATACTCACTTGTGGACATGCATACAGACAAGTAATTGTTCTCATTAGACTGTTTTCCAGTTTGCACTTGGTGCCCTTGTAGTGCAGCGTCTGCACACTCACAACTAATCGAAGGGCACGCAAGCATTCACACAATTTGTGTTCATGTGATGATAAAATGTAGGTCACTCAGACCCAGGCAGCCTCTCACACACTCATGGACTTCTGTGGGTTGCACTGGGTGGGTCAAGCATGTAGGACACTCACTCAGTTGCAAGAATTTTGTGTAGCTGACGCCTGTTCTATCACACAGTCCGCTAATGTTGTGTAACGTCAGGTCGCAGTTCATCAGATGTTTGCGTTGTCACAGGGGCCTCCGCGGGGTAGAGTCTACAAACCTTCAGTGCTGTGGTGCATGGCTTCATTAGTACCAATGTGATCATTACAAAATGCCATAACTTTTTGAAGGGTTTTCCTTCGCAAATACATTCGCTCTGATTGGTTAGCTGACCCAGGAGAAATATGGCAAAGTTGGTTATGTACTATAACCTTAACTATATAAGCTCTAGTATAGCCGTAACCTCGTAAGAGCTGTTGGTTTGTAACAAAAACCAGAAGTTCAACCAGGTTTCAATCAGAATCCAACAAAGGACACAAGAAGATTTGCACTGGACTATTTGTGGTTTTAAACCATGTACCATCAGACAGTGCGGTGTTGCCTCGGTACATTTAAGCAACACTGAACAATAACACACAATAACACCATAATATTGGTTTTTCATTTCCTGAAACGCGAGTGCACGAAACATCTTGTTCACTCCTGCAGCCGACAACAGAACATTGTTTGTGTTCTGCTCACAGTGAGACATGTTAGAATTAGCAGCTTTCCTAAAGTGGAAAGAGGGAGTAATGCCTGCTGCTAGGCAGGCTCTAAAAAAAGAAAGAAAGAACAGTGTCTACATTTTGAATAAGACACGTTAAACACAGAGAAGTGTCTTAAATATTTGCGTAACAAACGAGGAAAGTTGTGCTAAAAAAACACAACCCCACTGCTATATTAGTTCTCCACAGCTATCCGGTCATTCATCATCATTGTCACCCGAACTGGGCTGGATTTGCATTCTTGTTTTCCCTTGTAGTTGCGCTCCATCAGTTAAAACAGCTAATTAAGACAAAACATGTGATCGGAAACTAAGATTGTGAGTGCGGCCTGAGTGACAGTGATTGGTTGTTTTTTGTTAAGAGAAGCTTTGATTCGTTGAACTTATAGGCCGCTTCAGAGCGTTAAGTAGAGGCTGACAGCCTTTGTTTAATCAGCACATCACTGTGAGTTAAATTGGGTTTTGCCAGCCTTTAATACAGAGTCTGATTGTGATTCTTTCTGAAGTGGAGTCTAATCCTGTGGGTTTGAAACCCATCTTACATATCTTAGTAAAACAATGGCATTCCCTTTCAAGTCTAACGCAAATCTTGATCTAGTAGATGTGGATTTAGATTCACAGGGACCCGACTGTGAGGCAGAGAGCTGTGTTCTTTTATTTAACCTCTCCATCTGAAATTGGCAGCTCAAGCTTCCTTATTACATCTCACTGGTCTCAGACACACAAAGGGCACAGGAAATGCACCATTCATGGAAGCTGACCAGCTAAAAGAAGAAAAAGAGGAGAAATGAATTGCTGATAAAGTTTTTGCCTCCTGCAGGTGATCATTGAGAGATATAAAGGAGAAAAGCAGCTCCCCGTACTGGACAAGACCAAGTTCCTGGTGCCAGACCATGTCAACATGAGTGAACTCATCAAGATCATCAGGTAGACGCTGACCTCTTCTCCCCTCCTCACCATCTCTCCTTTACATTCATCATTTTCTCCTCTTCAGTTTTGTTTGCTTTTCTTAAATATCTCCAACTCCTCTTTTGTCTGTCTTTTCCTTCACTTTCACTTCTTTTAATTTCCTTTCATCTCCTCTTTCTTTGGCTTTCCCTTTTCCTTTTTAAAAAAAAAAAACATCTTCATCCCTTTTCCTGGCATCAAATTTCCTTTCTTCTTTCTTTCATCTGTTTTGCATATTTGTTACATACAAAACATATTTGCATATATATTCTTCTTACTTACTCATTCCATGTTCTGTATTTTTAATGACCTCAATATACCAAACCTTTGTTGCACTTTTCTGAGCTAGCAAACATATGGATGGATGGATGGATGGATTGAGGGAGGAAGGGATAAATAGATGGATGCCATATTTTTTCCCATACGTTTCCTTTTCTTTCTTTCTTTCAATCTCATATTTTATTCACTCTCCTTCCCCTCCTTTCATTTCCTTTCACAAGTTCTTTCCCACTTCTTGATTTTATTCCTCTCCTATCCATAGTTTATACTTAGGATATTTTTTCCCTCTCACTTTCTTCTATTGTCTCCCCTTTTTCTCACTCTTGTCATGTCTTTCATTCCCCACCAGGAGGCGCCTCCAGCTAAACTCCAACCAGGCTTTCTTCCTGCTGGTTAACGGTCACAGTATGGTGTCTGTGTCGGCCGCCATCTCTGAGGTGTACGAGCGAGAGCGCGACCAAGATGGCTTCCTCTACATGGTATACGCCTCCCAGGAAACCTTCGGCGCTGCCACGACTGCCCAGTGAACAACCTTCCTTCATCCCTCAGTTTCTTCTTCCACTGGACCCGGCGACTGGACAGTTGTAGTTTTTAGTTTCCCCGTCCCCCCTTTCATGTCTCTTGTCACATTCTTTTGAGTATTAACTGTAAGAACTAAAACACAGACACAAACTGCTAAATCTAAACACAGCATCTGATTTGTCTGTGTGCTGCCACTCTCAGTCTGTAGCATAAAGCCGCAAGGGGTGACCAGAAACAGCAGAGTTTAGGTAGAGAGATCCCCACCTAAAATGTAACCGACTCAGGCCAATAAGAGTCTTTCCTCTCTGGATAAATCCTGTCCTCTGGCATTTACATGTTGATGGCATTTTCAGTTTCCAGTGTTGTGGCTAAACGTCTCCTAGGCTGTATTTATGTTAATGTATATATAAATTTCAGGTAGTGATGTTACATAAAAAGGTGGTGAGGCTCACCACTTATCTGTGTCTCTATATATACATTAGACAATGAACAAAGCCAGCCTTCTGTTGCAGTTAGAAGATAAAGCTTGGGGATTTCTTTTGCCAGAGAGATTTGAAAATTAAGAAGAGAAGATCCTTAAGCGTCACGTGTCGTCACATTCCCTTCACGGTCTTCCTTCTTTGCCGTTTTTACACCTTGCTGCATTTTGTAGTCTGAAGCATCCTCGCTGTATGATGTTAGGAAACTGCTTTGCTCTTGAAACAGATGATTGTAGTCCACCGAAAAGAGAAAAAGAAAAAAAAAAGATGCCTCGTTTGTTGGTGTACAGATATTGTTGACTTTGAATATAAAAGGGGTTCCGATGTGAGTGTAACCAAGTTGATTTTTGGACACACTATAAGGAGCGTGGTCTGATTGCACGAGTGACTGGAGGATTGATGGTGTTGCTGGAAGGAAAAAAAAATGCAGAACAGGGGAGGAGTTTGCCATGTCCTCATCCTTTTTTTCCTCTTTTTTTTTTTAAATTCATATTTTATTTTTTTTTGCAGAAACGATGATTGGAGAGAGCAAAACACAGGCAGGTTCACGAACATCGTGTCTGGCTGTGGGGTTTTTTTTCTCTCCCTTTAACCCACAGGGCTGATTTTTCCCAGAGCTGTCACTGCTGTTCAGTTTCACTTCACTGAATTACAACAAGCACTGTCACTACAGGGGAATTTAGGAATTTACACCTGCCCAGTAGGTTTTTAAAGGGCGGCACTCTTTCACAGATTTGAGTTTTAGCTGCTTTATATCACAGTATTTTTATCTTTTTGGTTCCTTTATTTAATAGGCTTTGTTTTTTTTGACTGTACGATGTGTTGCGACTATTCGCTGTCTGCAGTACAAATAGTTTAAGCTACTGTGTGTTTGTAACAGAGGGGTGGAGCATTTGTGTGTGTGTGTGTGCATTGTCCTTTCCGCCTGCTCCTCTGTTTCACACACATCCACATACAGCAATATCACACAGCCTCCTTTATGTATTTATGTTGGTATTTTGTAAACAATAAAAGGAGGGGAAAAAGGTTCCTGTGTTTTGTTTTGTTTTCCTGACCATTACACCCTAAATTGACTTCATTACTGCTACATATGTGAAAGGACAGCATTAAAAGGTGATGCTGTAGTTTAAACAATAGAATGCCATATAATGACGTCTGTGCTTACATGTCCAACAGCTGATCACCGATTTGTATAAAAGATGCACATAAAATACGTGATTGCCCGACTGACTAATCACCTTGTCTGTTGCTTGTTTTAATGCTGAAGGGCAACCCTCTTCTGAGTTCTTTACACTGAAAATCAATTAGATTGAACCAGAGCAGACAGGGTCATAGCAGTAACAGCAAAAATGCCAAATGTTAGGCAGCTTAGAGAATTCTACTTTTAAATACCACAAATAGGAACCACAAATAAGCCTAAAGCCTTAGAGTAAAGTGCCCTAATATAGTGATACAATATTACGAGATAAGATGGGGCCTGATTATTTAAGACCTTGTATGTGAAGAGAGGCATTTTATATTTGATTTTGGATTTAACGGGGAGCCAATGAAGAAGTATGCCCTCTCTTTCTAGTCCCTGTCAGGACTCTTGCTGCAGCATTTTGGATCAACTGAAGGCCTTTCAGGGAGTTTTTAGGACATCCTGATAATAACTGCATAAAAGTAATTCAGCCTAGAAGTAATAACTGCATAAACTAGCTTTTTAGCATCACTCTGAGACGGGATGTTTCCAATTTTTACAGATATTCCACAAATGGAAGAAAGCAGTCCTGCATATTTGTATAATATGTGCCTTGAAGGACATATTCTGGTCAAAACTGGCTCTTAATGTTCCTCAGTGTTACTGAAGTAGTGAAGAGTTAGGATCTGGTTATTCAGCTTAGGTAAATCCTTCAAATAACTAGAAAAACAAGATTTTGTACTTCCTGATAAAACAAGGAACAGACAATACTAAATACTGCCAAAAAAAAAAAACCCCAAACAAACAAAAAACAGCCAGTGCAGATATTCAGAGGACAATGGAAAAAAGATGTGAAAGTGACTCATACCTTTGACTGCATATAAATGCCGATGCATGTCTTTGACAGTCGCTTAGCCAATTACCGTGGAGCGTGTCCACTGTGTCATCGTCATGTTTCGAAAAGCTAAAATGACGGCAACAAAAACTTTCAGCTTGAGGCTCCGCCTTTTGTTTTGTTTGTTTTTTTTTTACACATTGTATTGTACATAAACATTCACCTTCAACCTTTTAAGGATCCTCGGAGCAGCCGGTCCCATAATAAATAAGCCACACAGGCACTGTGATAAAAGGGAGAATCCAAAATTATTTAATTTTAAGCCATAAAAAAATCTTACCAACAAAGACCTGGGTAATTAAGTCCAAACTTTCAAAACACACAAATATTTTAAAAGCATATTTAAACAAAGATTTTGGAACATGCATGCATCAAGTTACCAACATCCTTAAAGAGTAAGTAAAACCTACAAAAGTGGAACTTTTTCTGTCTACAAACCATCTCTGTTCTTTGGTATAATCTATATAAAACAATGACAGGATAAACTAGCAATATAAAGAAATTTCCCTCATCTATGTAACTAATGGAATAAAACACAGAACAATTTATTTTACATTATGAAAGCGAATTGCCGATACCTCAAACAAAGGCGTACATACTTAATGTTCGGATTTCTTATTTTAAATAAACACCCCACACATCCCTGTGCTGTGCCCTCCAGGGGTACAAAGAGAGTTTCATCTGAAGGACCAGCTGTCCTTGTGTCTGTGCAGCTCTGGGTCCAGCTCAGCAGCTTCCCACCCGCCCAACCCCACCGGGTCAAAGACCCGAACACAGAAGCACTTCCTATTGCTTTCTTAAAATTCCAACATGCTCGACATACTTAGACCTGTACAAACAAAGTACAAAAGAACAACTCCCGCTTACACCACAATTATGAAAAGAGAAAATTGGCACTTTGAATGTTCGTCCTGATGTAAACCACATGATATTTTCTGATTGTCGTTGCTGCATTTGTGCACAGAGGGTCATTTCGCCCTCTGGCATGCTCAGAGGTAGAAAGGCTGCAGATCGCCAAGAAGTGAATAAAAATGGCTGACAGGTCCCCAATGCATGCCACTGCATAAAAGCCCAACTAACATGGAATTTGATTGATGGTGATGTTATCTGCAACCAGAGTCTGTGCAGTACCCATCAAGGGTGGAGACATGGTATTGAGGTCTAAGCACAGTGCTCTTAAACATCAAGCAACTAGAAGAAAGAAGATGCTTTCCAGGCAGTCCAGAATTCACAGCAGCCTACAGACCCAAAAATGTTACATATGAGGGGTAAACATGTTTCCACCATGTTTTTCATAAAACAGTTTGAAACCTTAGATATCGTTCCATTTTCTGTTTTGTATATATGGGTTTAATTATTAGTAAAATCCCTTTCTCCCCCATTAGGAAGGTCTCGGCACTTTGAGACACTTTTTGGCGTTCATCATTTTGATTTAAGGCAAGCCAGCAGTGGAGAAGAAGTTATTTAGCAACACTTTCTTTTAGGAGAGTCCTCAGTCAACCAATCAGCATGCATTAGCAGAGTGCTAGCATTTTATGGGTAAAAACAACAGCGTTGTAAAAAACGAACAAACAAAAAACTAGAGGACATAACTGGCAGTTTACTTCAATCAGACATAATATTAATGCTGCATTTGTGAAAACTAAAATAAAGCATGTTCTTCTTTGTATAGAAGCAGGTGAAAATAATTATTTTACCTATTTAGCTCCCCTGGGTTTGCAGGAAGTGAAGCTGTTCCCTCTAGATCTGCTCTGACGTAGCCCAGCAACCACCACCTCCATTGTGCAACTTTACTGCAGCAGAATCTGAACTGCCCGTCTTCTACACTGGTTGGGTCGTTTGCTTACCATTCGAATCACCCATTTAACACAAACTTAACTTCCTGAAAAAAATGCCAAAGTCCCTCAAGATGTGTTAGAAGATTCGTCCAGAAAGTTCCTGTGTACATTTCCTGAACAGTGGCCAACAGGTGGCTCAGAAACTAATTAAAAAATCAAAACAAACTGAGCAAATGGAAAAATGAACACTCAAACATCACCGTGATACAATACGCTTCAAAGAAACTATTTTGGTAGTCTTGGATGAAGTGCTGTGTGATAATGTTTAGCCAGCAGTGCTGAGAAAAAGGCATGCACTCAATACCACATGTTCATCCCCTGGTTGTTACTTTGGTTGCACATTACATCAACCATCAGATTTTCCATCTTTACATACAGACTCGGGCTGAAGATGCACAACAGACACCAGTTTTCCTCTTAGATCTCCAGTTGCTGAAGGTGGTTTCCAGTTCATGCAGTCTGTGTGACAGTTAGAATTCATTCATTCAACTGTTAGCACATTTAAATACGGTGTTGCTGTTTAAATGTGGCCGACAGCTCTGTGCACACCTGTATAAAGGCTGGTGCACGAGATGTAAAGCACCAAACCAGACATTTGACTCCTGCTTGTTGATAACCAGAAGCAAAGCAAATGAATAAACCTCTGAATATGTAACTGGTAGGTTGAGGCTGTTTTGAAATCAAACAGAGCTTAAATCCAGGTGAATATGTGAATACTGTGACTCAGGATTTGGTCAGGATTAACTTTGGAACTTTCGACCACCTGAACATACAGTGCCAGTTTTAGAAATAGTAGATTAAAGTGGAATCTTTGTGTGGACATGCCAACCATGAGAAGCAACGAGCCAACACTCAAACGATTAGCTGTGGTACTGTGAGATGTTGTGCACCAGTAGATCCTGTGAAAGGAGGGATAGCACTGGTACTTGATTAGAGCAAGAGGCTGCGTATTCTGGAAGACCACATCTGGAGTGCTGTGGTTGTCATGGTGAATGCCCCATCATTTGACTGGGAAGCTTCTTTTCAGATCATGTGACTGATTGTCGGTCTGTAGTGTTTTCTCTGAGGAAGACTTTGAGCTACATCTCTGAGATAAAGCATGGTAGAGTTTATAAATGTCCACTTTTACTTGTGCCTAAAATCTTCTTCCTCCTCCTCTAATCTCTTTGCAAGCTTTGGCTTAAAAAAGAAATAAAAGAAAAGAAAAGAAAGAACGAACGAACGAATACCAATGATTCAACTCAGTCTTTGAACAGACTAACAGTGAACCCTCTGCACTAAAGGAGCAGGCTGTTTGTCTCCTGTCCCTTTTGGGGTTTTTTTGTTGGCTTCAGCAGGACCACGAGGTACAGTTTAGTCTGGAGTTCAAATCCAAAGCCGCCTCTGCTGCTTAGTCTCCTGAGTCCTTGCTGTCAGAGTGAGGTGTGTACTTCAAGCGAAATGTCCCTGAGAAACACAGCAGAGTTGTTAAAGTGATGCCTTGGAGATGTCCCAATCTATGGCATCCCAAAGGGTTCAAAATTATATAACGGACACATGACATTATGAAGGAAGTGGGTAAAATATGTAAATGAAGTCACAAATATGTTTTTAGACTCTTAAAATTTTAAGTAATGAATGAGAAATTTATTCAAAACAGATTTAAATTTTTAGTAACATCAAAATCTGTTTTGAAATATTAAATTATACTGAAATAAAGAACTCCATCTCACTAAACAGGTCAAGTTTTACTTTTGTATATTACACATCATCATTTCAGTTAATCCAATTACACATTCAAATTAAATTTTGTAATACCTATAATTCATCTTACAAATTCACCATTTTAATTCCTGCATAATTGTTATACTTTTGTACATTTGGGCACAGTTTGCTAAATCGTGTGAAGAAAACGACTGAAAACTGAAGTAAAATTTGTTAGAAACAAACATTTTATATTTAAATACAAAATGAAGTAGAAATATCAGTTATTATATTCTCAAATGTACTGTCCTTAAAGCCAATTGCATTTATAAATGTATATCACATCTTAAATCTGGTATTTTTCACACTCCGTACTCACTGACTCACCTTGCTGTGTCGCATCCATGGGTGGCTGTTTGCAGTCCTCGGCTCTGTGTCCGTGGGCACCGCAGTTATAACATGACAGGTTCCCAGATGCCCTTTTTTGCCCACCGTTTCCCATGATGCCATGGGGCTGGTAAAAGCTGAACCCCTGCTGCTGGTCATGTGACAGCGGGCTGTGGCGGTAGAGGGGCGGCGGTACCATCATTGGGTAGGAGAATGGTGCAGCGCCTGTGCCGGCGTTGCTAGACGACGCTATCAGGGGGCTGAGATGGAGCAGAGGACCCAGGGTGAAGAGTGAGGGCCCGGCTGAGAACGGCTGCAGGTAGCTGGCTGCGGCGTATCCAGGGAACGCCCCGTAGGCGCCGCAGTTCCCTCGACAACCGCAAGAACTGCAAACACATACGGAAGGACTGTGACCAGAACTTTGATCCAATGAAGAAGCAGAGGAGGGCGAAGGAGAGGGGCTGGAGGTATGCTGGGGTGGGTAGTAAGTGTTGCCCGGGACTGCAGCCACAGGAACTGTGCTTGCTGTTGCCATGGGAACATAGCTACCTCCACCACTGGAGCTGCCAGTCTGAGAGGTGGATTTTGAGGAGGTGCAGGAGGAGGAAGCGGAGAAAGACGCGAAGGAGGATGAGGATACAGGGGGGTAAGAGTAAAATCCAGATGGAGAAGGGGAGGAAGAGGATGAGAGGTGGAAGTGGACAGGGGGGTGGGAAACGTGGTGGTGGCTGTTGGAGGTGGAGGTCAGAGCGCAGCTGGTTTCTACCATCAGACTAACACCACCTCCCGCAAGACCACGACAAACCACAGAGTCCTGGAGTCCAGACGAGCCATCCATGTTGACCCTGGAGAACAGGTTTTCCCGTCTTACCCCCACCCCAGCCCCCACCCCGAGCCCTGAACTGAAGCTTGCACCGGCCACAGGAAGGCTCGAGCCCAACGGCTTAGTCCGGTCCTCTGTGGCCAGCGGAGGGGGCCTGGGCTTGCGAGGGGAGGTGAGGATGCGTGCTGGGTTTGAGACCGGGGAGAGCAGCGTCTGTGGGTAACCGCCCTGTGGATGATAAGCAGATTGCGGGAGGCCGAAGGGGAGGTGGGAGGAGCATGTGGGAGGAAGAGGAGGAGCTGGATCGGTTTGGACGGGCAGAACCTGGGCTGTGGGGCGACTGGAGCCTGTCGAGTTCAGAATGAACATGCAGGGCCGATCCTTCTCTGGACCACTTCCTGCTGTATCTGGAGCCAACACACCTGAAAGAGATTTGTGTTTATATAACATTTGCATATATATTTGGATATAAACGGTATGGAAAAAGCAAAAGTCTCTAGTTTTGCGTCATTGATCTTATCGTTTTAACCAACTTCTATTTCTAATTTTGTTGACCTGCTTCTCCTTAACGTCAATCTAGACTTTAAGAATTGTTCTTCGTAAATCGTGCTGACGCGGTTTGAATAATTTCTGCAGTCGTGAGATAAAAACGTACGTCTGTGAATGTCTCTGGTCCTGTCAAAGGTGGAGTCGCAACTGTGTGGGGTGCGAGGGGAGCAGGAAGAGCTGGAGTAGCCCGAGGACGAGCTGCTGTCTGTGGAGACAGGGTGGTGGTGCGGCACGGCGTCCACCTCCACTCGCAGTTCTCCTGCAAAACATTTGAATACAGTTCAGTTCTGAACTGTTGTAATCCTTCCTGGGTCCAGTGAAGTGAGTCTGCTTCATTATCTATATCTAGTACATGTCTAATGGAACCTCATAGTTCTGGAGCACGTTTATGAAACCGATTTGAATTTGAAACCAAATTTTCTTGGAGAGAAGAGCAGGTCGGCAGCTCGTGATGACCATATTATTACACTCCCTCACTATGACATCATAAAGACGCAAAAGGGAAACATTTAAAGCAATCTGAAGCCTGAGAGTGATTTGGCCATACTTGGAAACAACCCTGCTCTCTTACCTGCACTGGAGGTGGAGTGAGCTGAGGGTCCCATGTGACTGGAAGGCATCACCCTGGCAATGCCACCGCACGGCCGCTTCTCCATCTTCATCTCCCTGCTGGGAACACGCAAGCATTCGAGTCAGAAACACAGTCTTTATCAAGTGTAGCGAATACTTAAGATAAGTATGTACTATACTGTGTTTATTAAAGGTCAATGAAACAGACACATACGGTGGCTAACTAGACACCCAGGCGGTAACAGTCTAACAAGACTCAGTTGAGGAAACCAGCAGCCATGTGCAGAGAGGTCGAAACCTAAAGCCGACTGACTCATTGGCTCTGTGCCATCATAAGTGGACTAAGTGAAGTATTTTCTGAGATCCTTAAACAAAGGAAACATGCAGCTTCCCATGTGTACTTCTTTTAGATAGCTCTTTTTGACCAGAAATTCTTTCCATCATGTTCCCACACCAAAAATGTAATATTCTCTCTGTGAGCATTAGGGACATCCTAGCAACTTGAGCCACTTGTGTGCATCTTGAATCAGTATTTCAGCCATGAACAGAAGAGAGCAGCAACTTCCTGATAGCCCAGCTAGCTGCTTCTTACACACAAGTTTCAGCTGTTGTTTAACTAAGCTTCACTGAAAGAAAATATAAAGGACTCCAGCTTAAATTCTGTTATCTGTGCTCTATTCGACAAAACAAAAATAAAAGCTGAATATTTTTGTCTAGAAGCAGGTGCACTTATTTTAATCATAGATCTTCATTCACTCCTATTTATTAAGGACTATCTCACAAGCGCCCCCTGCTGTGCCCAGCTGAACTGCAGGCAATTTCTGTGCTACAAAAACAACTAGTGTCTTTTACTGACCACATGGGGGAGACATTACCCACTTAACGTGCTCCTCGGGTCTCAGCTGCACCTCTACAAACACAACTATCTCTTTGGAAAATCACCACAGGAACTTTTCCATTTTCTGAGTCTTGTTCAAGCACGTACACACGCAAATACACAAATCGCCTGCCTAATGGGAACCTGTTGATTCTGGGAATGGAAACACAGCTGAGAGAAAACAAGTTCACGCTCAGGTGTGCGTGTGCATCCGGGGTGCGCAAGTTCAGATGCTTGTGTACTTAAATCAGAGCCTGTGTTTTTGTGCTTCTGCACGTAAAACACATCTTATCTCTCCGGCCCATCCTCAGCTGGTTAACCATTGATGCTGTATGGACCATTGGTGCAGGATGTTTACCGGGGAGAGCAGCAGCGGGTCAGTCTGTTTGCCAGTTGTTAAACAGGGTAAGGCATCAGTCAAGTCAAAGAGGTGATTTTGGAAAACAACTGAACTGAAGAATCAAAACTATCAGTGCCACAAGCACATAAACCAACTTCGGTCTGTATACTAATATTGGAGATGGTAGAGAGACAAGTTTGTGACAAATCTGAGTGACTTCTCAAATATTTTCTTTCTTTCTTTTTTTTTTTTAAAGACAAAAAAACTGAATTTTTGTTATCTGCCCTTACTCTGCAGACTTTTGGAGTTCTAGTTGGGTCTTCAGTTTCTTCTTTGCTCCTTGGGTGAGGTCGTACTTGTTCAGGTCCTCCTCTGTCAGAGCTAAAAACTGCAATTTATACAGAGGAACAAATTCAGAAGCTTTCAAAGAATCAAAATGTTGATCAAGAAATGTGCAAATACATTATACATGCACAGGAGTACGACGTTTTATACACACAACGTGATGTAATCTAAAGATGTACCCACCTCCTCCATGGTGAGCTGTTTGAAGACGGGGTAATACTTATGGAGGCGGAGCCTGCGGAGCCAGTCCAGGATGCCGTTCTGCTCTGGCGTATTGGGCTGAGACTGGGAGAGCGATTGATTATGGGACTGGGAGCGGGACTGTGAATGTGAATGGGACGATGGTTGGGAATGGGACAGGTGCAGAGTCTGAGGCTGCGTACTGGGCTGGCTGCTGGTTTGTGCATGAAGGTGGTGCTGGGAGGGCTGTGGGTATAAATGAAGCTGACCATGCTGAGGATGCGGTTGGGAGGAGCTGTCGCCCCCGCTGCCTGAAGAGCCACGTGCTGGCAGGGCTGGCACGGGGGGAGGGAGAGAGGAGAGCTGTGGGGAGTGCTGGGGAGGAGGAATGGAAGGTAGGAGAGCCGGAGTCGGAAGAGGAGGGGAGGAAAGGGAGGACAAGTGAGGAGTGGAGCGAGTCAAGATGGAGTTGTGGGTGCTGATGACGGGCTGGACGCTGGCCACTCTGTACACCACCCTGAGAGACAGCAAGAGCCAATGAGCGACGTTGGTACAAGTGCACTTCTAAGACTGTACATGTAGATGTGTTTTAATGCAACGAGGTCAAAGAGGGGCAAAACTCGTACCTGTTACCTCCTTTGTACTGCATCATACAGCCAAGATCTGTGCAACAGATTCACAATAAAAACCATCATCACCATCAGGCGACAGTCACACAACACGAGGCTAACAGTCCACAAAAATCTGAAATGTCAGTCAACTGGGCGAACATTTAAGTAGTAAATATATAAGATTTATTTTATTTATCCCAAAATAGTTATATTCACTTGTTACAGCAGAAAAAATATTAAGCATAAGATACAACAAATATCTTAAATAAGAGCTAGCGGATATGCAGGTCAATAAAATAAAATAAAATTAGAGAACGATGAGAACAATCAGTATTATATGCACAAACAGCCATAATGATAAAGCTGAGTTAAAATGACTCACTGAATTTAGTAAAAAAAAGGCAAATCTCACAATGATGAAGTATGTTTAAAGGAGTAAAAGTAAGACTTATAAACCTAAGAACATTATTTAAAAGCATGGCGGTGGTAGCATCATGCTATGAGGCTGTTTTGCCAGTGACACTGGGACAAAGTGGATGGAATAATGGAGCGCCTCCTCCAAATTCTCAACAGCAAAACAACTGCAATTTGGACACAAGTGGGTGTTCGAATAGGACACTAATCCCAAACACTCACCGAGACTGGTTTTGGAATGGATCAAGCAGGTGAACATCAAACCTCTCAAACCAATTCTACCAAGAAAATATTCAAATGTCCAGCCAGAATAATACCAGAAGCTTGCTGATGACTACCAAAGGTCAAGGTGCAACTTGACAAAGGATATTTAAGCAAATACAAGTGTATGTATATATTTGAGCCTGTGTATTAGAGAAAAATACAGAATCAATTCAAACAGTTTTTTTAAAGATGTATGCTGTACAATCATCCCACCATAGCAGAACAGTTCAAAGGAATCATTAAAAGCCGTAACATTCATGCCCATGACGAGTGTAGGTACATTTCTGATTGCACCTGAATGGACTAAATATATATATGTAGGCAAAATGTTAGAAACGCTGTGAAAACATGTCCTTATAGCCAATTCCAACTGTTGCAGTCTGTGCAGAATTCACTGATGGGTGTGTTTGTGGAGCAAAACCGGACACATTCATTTTAGCCTTGCTTCTCCTGTGAGTCTGATACCCACTCACAGAGGAATAAACACATGCACAAAGTACAACCACACTGCACTGGTGGCTATAAATACCCTCTGGGATGAAGTCACACTAATAGATCGAGCACTCACACACACAGCAACATGAGGTCACCACACTCTAGGCTTCCCAACACAAACATGCCATGCTGAATTCCCACACCGGACTAAAATAGACTGCGTCCGCGCCCTCCAACACCTCAGAGACACACACTGAAAATCCTGCCTGCAGTCTCACCTCCTCACTACAACCAACCAGGGCTCAGACTTGCAGCCTTGTCCTTTCCATTACCTCTCATTCCTTTCTCATCCCCAAAAACCGAACACAGGCATAATATCTTTTATCTTGCTGTTCTTGCCTTTGATCTTTCATCATCGTCTATGAATAAGAATGTCTCCTCCTTTATATCTCTGTTGCTTGCTATAATTTTTTTGCAATGAAATAATGACTTACTGGAGCTGGAGGTGAACGGGCAGGATGGAGCTATAGGAGAGGTTGGTAGTGAGGATGCAAGTGGGGAGGAGAGGGGTGAGGAGGGACAGTTGGGTGAGAGAGGCCTGGTGGAGGTAAAGAACAGCTGGATACTTTGGTGCTGGAGGACATGGCAGGGCAGGGCTGTTAGACACCTGAGTGGGACAACAGAAAGAAAAGGAAATGAAGTGGGAAGTAGATTAAAAACTAAAGGAATAGATGCTCTGCTGTCAGATTTAAACAAACGCATATATCTAACTGCAATAGGAAGAAACTTTAACATAAAATCTATATTTGTACAGACAGACCTAACATTTCTAATCTAAACGTATCTCTGGTCTGTTTATAAGAAAAAGCCACAGGGTGCCTTTAAAGCAGTTTTGCCAGGAAAGAGTGAGACGAAGAACAAGCAGAGGACAAAACTTTATAACTTGATGGGCCTTTCAAGCGCAGGTGCAACAATAGACTGAGTTTTAAAAAGGCACTGAGCCATGTCAGGAGATTGTTTATGTTTTTGTAGACAATAAAAAGCCAGAATGCAAAACATTTGGATCTGTACAAGGATTTCAAGTTGATATGTTTAGACGTTCGCTTATCATCTATTAACAATATGTTAACATCCTGAAGTGCTGCCAGTATTTTATGTGAATTGGGAAAACTAGAGTTTACATAGCAATGCTTCACACAAGACTTGTTTAGGCTAGCATAGTGATGGATTATACTGTAAGAGTACTTCTAATAACATTAAGGTTAATTTAACACGAGTAGCTTTGCTAACCAAAGTAAGATACTGTGCAAAAGTCTTGAGCTAACCCTCATTTCTTTATATCTTGCTTCCAAGGAGCCAAGCTTTCTTGTAATTGTATTTTAAGCAGTCTTGGGCAATAGCTCTCCAGGCTTCTGAAGGTCTTTTAAACAGCTGGATTACACTAAAGTGTGAAATTACTCACTGTAACTTCTGAAGCTGATATGAATTGTCACACTTTTTCTCACAGACTGTAAGCTGAGGCTACGTCTACACTAATCCTGATAAATTTGAAAACG
This sequence comes from Pundamilia nyererei, assembly GCF_000239375.1. NCBI lineage: Eukaryota > Metazoa > Chordata > Actinopteri > Cichliformes > Cichlidae > Pundamilia > Pundamilia nyererei. The sequence continues at coordinate 206,440 of NW_005187715.1, forward strand.
GCGTTCTTGTCTAAAAACGCTCCGCGTCCACACTATCGTTTTCGAACAGTTGTTCATCCACACTGACACGACTGAAAACGCTTACGTTCCTGTATTGTGCATGCGTGAAACGTAAGACGATTCGACCTGTGTCATTTCTCTCTGCCGCAAAATGTCGAGGAAAAGCACAGAGTTCTTTAAATGGACTGACAATGAGGTGGAGTTGTTGCTGCGAGTAACTTTGCAAGTACAAAGTTGCAAAAGCGAGTGAGAATTAAAGAATTTGAAGAAAAGCTATCTGGAGCATGTACAGACTGATATTAATCTTTAATAGCGCTGTCAAAACTGAGAGCAAACAAAACAACTGTTGTATAATGCCCTCCGCTATCTTTGTTTGATTGGTCACATGACTGCATCATATGACTAAAATGCATCACTGTTTCCGAAAGCCTCCGTTTACACAGTCTACACTGTGACGCGAAAATGGTGTTCAAACGAAAATGTGTTAGTGTGGACACGGCCTGAAACAAACAAAACACCACCTCAAAAGGATGGGGGTTCTGGGACTAACCTGGGATCCAGTTCCATGGACTGAGGCGGGAACTTCTCCACTCCATCAGGAAATGCTCGTGACAGCTAAGTGAGAAACATTTTTTTTTTATAAAAACAAAGTAAATAGAGCTCTTTGTGTCATTACACTGCTATGCTGATGATACCAAGCAATGCCTGACTGTTCAATCGCAGCTGATGATTTCTTAATTTATAGGCACAGTTGGAAAAGGTCAGGCTCATAAGGTTTAATGTGCACCTCAAAAACACAAAAACATCACAAAAAGATTTGTAATGATAAAATACGATATTTATCATGTTTTATGAGAAAACATAAAACATTTTTTACCATAAAATCTAGAATTACACCAATCGTGTAATGATTGATTTGATTTGATTTCAAACAAAGCAGCTCTATCTCCTACTCACTTTGAGACACATATTAGTTTTACTGTGCAATAACCTGAATGCAACTCGGGCTCATTTTCATTCGTGTGTTGAAATGTTGGTCCTGACCTGAGTCAGCAGCTCTGCTACCTCCTGCTGAGTTCTTACAACAGATACTACCAACCCATTGGTCCAGCTAACCTGGAGGAGGAGAGGAAAGGAATGGGAAGAAGGCAGTGAAGGAGTAGGGAAATGAGGGGGAAAAATATTTAAAGAAAGTCTAAAAAAGTTAGGAGTCAAACAATACATGCCGGCATGTACTCATATTTATAAGGTACCCACCTCAAAACTATACTCGCTGGAGTCTTCAGGCTTGTGAGGAACTCCTTTCAGCACCACCCTTTCAATCACCGCTGAAAGAAGCACAGATCGTTCCGCAGATGATTAACCACATGTCACATATCTGAGACAGCTGCTTCAACACATCACTCACTCGGGGTTGATACTGTAGGTTTCAATGGCCTAGAGGAATTTAAACAGAGCTTACTCTCGCAACGTGATGAATCAGAAAAGGACAGAATGACAAGCTAGAGGTGAAGCAGTTTCGAGAACTATGGTGTCACTGGGCCTGTTAACTACATTGTCTCAGCAGAAAAGTCAAAGGTCAAGGGTTGGGGTGAATGTTGTAGCGAGAAGTTTAGCATAAGATTGCTGAGAAATCTCTGTGACTACTTTCTTTTTTTAGCTCTCTTTGTATGAAGTTGTAAAAGAGATTATCCCCCTGCGACAATGAAACGTTTAAATGCTTAAAAACGAAGTAAAACGCTGTACAACATTATATAAGTGTTATCATCTCTTTATAGGAAGGTTTGTAGCTACTTTAGATTTTAGTCCAGTTTATGAAAGTTTAAAAAAGTGAAACTAATAGTCAGAAAGTTAGTGGTGAAATGAGAAAGACTATTTCACAAGAATTTAATCAACAGTTATTGTCAGCGAGGCTTAATTAAATCAGCAAACATTTCTTCTCTTTCTAAATGTGAAGAGTTTCTTTCTTTTTTCTTTTAATTCGTGTAATTAGAAAATGAATATATTTGCAGCGTTATGTGAAGAATAACTGAATCTACCAGAGTCCAAGCATCAAATCAAATATGTAACACAGATGCTGGCACTGTGGAATATCAGAGGCTTTATATAGAAAATGCTTTCATTACACTAGCACCCAAAAACTATTTCCTATTAAAAGATACCAGGGTGTAACAACTCCATTATTTAAAGAGAATTAAGTTGTTATCCCACAGTTGTAAAGAGAAACCTTCCATTGTAAATGTGAGATGACAGCGTGCAGTCCTGAGCATTGAGCAGGAGGCAACCACTTAAATTTTCTTCATTTAAGAAACCACACTCCTTGGCTAAGATGTCTCAGACAGAAAGGAGAAAAAGACAACAGGCCTGAATTTTCTGACGGTGAGTCCTACGAACTGTTTACTGGTTTTCGGTTTTGGTCCGATTTGTTCTGAGATTTTAGAATCTGGGGCTCTAATTTAACATCCAGTGAATACTCTAAGACCTTGTTCATGCCTCAATCAGGGGATTAAATCCAAACTCCATTTTTCACTCCACATAAGCTAAACAAACTCCCAGTTAGACAATAAAGACTTTTAAAGTAAAACCACAAGTATGATGCTGGTTTTACTATAAACAAGATAAATGCTTACAAAAATACTGCAATTAAACAGTAAGTAAATCTTTTTGCCTCACATCAGCATTGAAAACATCCATCCATCCTCTTCCCCTTATCAGGGTTGAGCCTATCCCAGCAGTCATAAGTACACCTTGAACAGGCTGCCAGTCTATCGCAAGGCTAACACAGAGACAGATGACCATTCACACCTAAACGGTGATTCTAAATTGCCTATGGGCAATTTAGAATCACCGGTTAATCTAAACCCACTAACTGCATGTCTTTTGACTGTGGGAGGAAGCCGGAGTACTCAGAGAGAACCCGTGGGGAGAACATGCAAACTCCTTACAGAAAGGCCAGTTGGTGGATTCGAGCTCAGGACCTTCTTGCTGTGAGGCAACAATGCTAACCACATGCTGTCTGCATTAAAAAACACTGACACAAAAAACAGTAAAGCTGGCCTCAGTGATAATACTAATCATAGAGAGTATAAAAGATGGACGTCACTTCAGGTTTTGAAACGTAAACGTCTTTTTAAGGGTCACTAGAGTCTCAATCATTCACTCGTTTTGGGTCATACTGCATTGAGCTTAATTTTGATTAAGGCTGATTCCTGCTTTTCTTTATCAGAAAATTGGGGTCATTCCTGAGCCCAATCAAATAATAAATATAACTCTACTCATTTTATCCATAAATTAGGTATAAACTATGAATACCGTCTTATAATATAGTTCAAGTTATGAAGCGCCAAATCATAATAAGGTCTCAAGGTCCTTTATATTGTAATGTAAAGACCTTACAATAATACAGAGAAAACCCCAACAATCATACGACCCCCTTTGAGCAATCACTTGGCGACAGTGGGAAGGAAAAACTCCCCGTTTATAAGAGCTTCCCCCGCAAATGCTTTAATAATGAACTACTTGACAAATAAATAACAGATAACAGATTAATATAAGCAGCTGACTCTCCGGTGAGTTTCTCATCGTGCAGAGGAACTGTAACTCCATGCTGTTGGACTGCAGGTGGCGACAGTAGTCCTTGTTGTGCTTTGCAGGCTTGGTGAGCTCATGCAGCACCATACGAACCAGTTCTCCACCTGATTATACTCTGTTGTGGATACATCCAGCTGGAGATAAAACAGCCAAGCAGTTATTCCTGTTATACTTCTTTGAAGACCACTTGAGGCCCATCGCCTGGGGACTTGCTTCATTGTAATGTAAAGTCTCTGCAGACGAGTCTGTTTGGTCCTGAAAAACACTGGCAGACATGTGGACATCTGCACACACACTTGAACTCTCCATCTGATGATGATATTTACATCTCTGGAGAGGAAGCTGTATAATATCGAGGACTATATCCAGTAGGAGAACACAACACTGAAATGGCCTCAGGCTAGCTGATTAGCTAGGTGTCATTTTCTCATGTGAAATTAAAATGTTAAATTACTGGCGAGCTCCTAATAAACACACATTAGACACACATATTTTAGCAGATACACCCATGCTATCAATTTGAAACTCTCACGCTGCGTTGTTCACGATTTATTGCATTCACAAACTTGGGTGTCCACGCTGACCTCCCGACTAGGAGGGTGACAACAATACCCCACCAACCTTTTACAGCTGAGGGGTAAAGAAAAAAGAATCTCTCTCCAAGCAAATTCAAATTGTGGCAAACTCTGTGATAATGCTTTGAATATTTGCATATGTGCACACATGTTGGGTTTTTTTGGTCTTCTTTTTGTTGTGGATACATGCCTCAGGCACAGTGGCAGGTTAGAGCTGCTCCACCGCTGTTAGATCAGAATTGGGTTGAAAAAGTTGAAAAAGACATTGAGGTGTGTGTGTGTGTGTGTGTGTGTGTGTGTGTGTGTGTGT
>NW_005187715.1:210946-221932 GCF_000239375.1 Pundamilia nyererei
TGTGTGTGTGTGTGTGTCTCTACATGCCAGGCCTTCAGGTATTGATTTAGGACAATTTGAAACTGCACCTACGTGCAGAGACAAGCAGTGAGGAAGGAGGAGACATGAGCAATATACAGAGAGATAAAGGAGTCGCGCATCTCTCATCACTCTGTCGGGAGTGAGTTGGCAAGCAGCTGTGGAAGGCCTGCCATTCAAACTAATCTGGGCTGCCACACACACACACACACACACACACACACACACACACACACACACACACACACACACACACACACACACACACGAAACCCAGCAGTGTCAACGTCCCGATGAAGAGTCTCATTTATCCACTGAGGAGACATGGCACAGATAAATATCCTTCATGTGGCCTCTCGGTCTTTATTACTTTACAGTTGCAAAAAATTTTTTTGTGCGAGCCAGAAAACATGCTGCAAACCAACACGTGGCCTACTCCGTCTGGCTAGAAGTGGAAAAAATGCAGAGGGAAAATAACAGGGAAGGTTTCACTGTGTGTGGAAATATGCACAGTTCTCTGCAAGTATACTGAACACACACAGTATATGTATGCTAGGTGTGTGTGCGTGCACGTTTTCTGCTGGTGACAGCTATGTGGTGTGACCATGATGTAGAGAGATAGTAGAGTATTGTGTTACGGACAGAGGCGAGCACCCGCCCTGTAGAGATTCATCCCACCTTAAACCGTACCGTACACCCCAACACACCAGCTGCTCACTGGGTGACAATGTGGCTTTAAAACTGTACGACAGCTCTTTGCTCCCCCAGCTTCCTGTGAAACACTTTCCTGATTATTTTATGGTCTCAGTCGGTATTTTAAGGTCTTATTCAAGACAACATGACATAAACATTTTAAATTCAAGTCCCCACTAGAGGGAGAAAGCACCATAAAGGAGGGCATGCCCAACGTGACTGACAAGCTGCTAACCTGTGAGCGTGCACAGTCTCTTACACCTAATCATATCTGCTTCGCATCTTTATAAACATATTTGTGGAAGAGGATGTGCAAGAAGGATATATCGCTGGGTTTTACCACAATATAAATGTTTTTTTCTACCCGTTTGGCGATAGTACCCCCCACCCGAGCCTGAAACCAGGTGCATCTCCACTGCAGCCTACACACACCTGAGCCTTAGGGCAGCATTCTTTCAGTGCAGTCGAGGTGTTTAGATGTGCCAGCATGTCACGTCTTGTTTGGCTGGGTTTAACTGAGTGTATAGCGTGACACCCAGTTAAACCCAGGGGGCAATATATTCATACATATTCTTAAATCCATGCAGTGGGTCAGAAATTGGGCCATTTAGAAATGTAAAACACAACTTTTTATTAATGCCGGCTCACCTTTTCCAGAATTCCCCTGCTGGCTCTTAGTTGCCGCATCCTGACTTTGCCCAGCAGGTGGAGAAGAAGGCAGATGAGGGGGCGGCAGAGGAGGTGGTGGAGGAGGGGGAGGAGGAGGAGGTGGTGGAGGACGGAGTTCTTGGTGGGGAGAAGTCAGGTCCTGGCTGACTGTTTGGTCTCCTTGTCCCAAAGCAGCTCCTAATACTGTGCCGGTCTCTCTGGTCTGGCTCTGGAGGGGCAGAGGTGAGAGGTCACGACCACAGAGCGAAGATCAGAGAGAAGCAGTTACAGTTCGGGTAAATATTTACTCCTCAGCTTTAGCCATGGTTGGTAACCACTCTGAAGCATGACAATAATTTACTACCAAAGAAAGTACATGACTCACTGTCACATGACTGCCATGACCCACACATTTTCGGTCTTATTTAATGAAGCTCGTAGCTTTTTTTCTTTATGTATTTTCTTTCAGACGATACACAGCGAAATAAAACAGAGTTCAACTGACAAATTAGAAGTTTGAAAAAGCAAACAGTGAATCAGCTTCCTCACAACTCCCCCTCCCTTGAGCTGTCGCCTTCACGGGCTCACAAAACACACGACGTTCGACGAGCATCGAGATGAATGCAACGCTTAAAACTGTGCTGTCGCCGCGCAAACAAACTCTGAGCGATGCTCTCTCTCCAGCGGCTGGCACGATGCTAAAACCAAGTGAGGAGAAAGATCTGGCAGCGCCAAGCAAACCAATATTTAACGAGGCCCGTCGAATGAGAGGGAGCTCTTATTTATAGCAATGCCCTCGAGGGGCAGTAGTAGGGAGGAAGAGCTGACATCCAAACATCTACTTAAACTGGAGCTGCTGGCTGAGCTGCTGCTACGACTGCTATGACGAGAGACGCACCAAACAAAGCTTGCTAAGCTTCTCCGCAACATGCAAACTATTGCATGTTGGTCACATATGGATTATTAAGTTATTATGAAAACAGTTTTTCTGGTAAAAGTCATTTCAGTTATGTTTAGTTACCTTTATGTCCTGAATGCCTCAGAACAAAGTCCACAATGCAAGCCAAGACTGTCAACTAAGTTAAGACTCGTTAAAGCCACTTTAATCAACAACGATAAATACTTCAGATGAACAACAGATGAAGTGATTGTGTCTGACATCAAAGGGCTTATCTTAAGTGGGAAAGCATAAGAGACTTAATACCCAACTCTAAAGTATTTTGAAGTAGTTTACAGGGATGGCAGGAAGCCATTTTCAGCTAAGAATCTGCAAACAAATAGCAGGGAGGACAAAGAAGTTAAAGAGTGTAACGTTCGCCTCAGGAGCTGCTTCAGATATATTAAGACTGTATATAAATAATGGCCAATGCCACTGTGTACTACAAGCCTTGAGTTTAGTCTGTGCCCATCAACATATTTGCTTTTCAAGTCTAAGGTGACAATATCTGTAAGAGACCATAGAGTTGGAGGGTTATTAGCTAACGGTAGCATTGGCAACCAAGGGGGCGGGGATGCTATTTTAGGCTACCAAAAAAGAAAAAACAGGCTTAAAACACAATGTAGTTACTAGCAAAACTTAGCAGACAAATTTTGAACAGTGTCTCTTGGCATAACCAAAGCTGAACAAGATGAAACCTGTGCGACGCTAATTACGAGCAGCTTTAAGGCTCCCTCACAGGGAACTGAGGCTAAATTATGAGTGTTTATGAGAACAGCAGTTTTGGCATTTCCATGTTGGTCATTTTCTTCAACACAAGTGGCTGCACTTGGTTACACCAACGCAACCCCGATAAACAGAATAAATATTAGACATGCCTTCATCACATGGCCTTTGATGCTCATGCTAATGTCATCTGCTGGACATGAAAACGGGCGAATTTGTGCTAACAAGCTAGTCGTAAAAATGTTATAAGGTGATAACAAATTAATGATGGATTTACAGCTTAGCTTTGGAGGTTGCCTACAGGTTTATGGAAAAAGAGAGGAAAAACATTTCTATGATTACAACAGATCCTCACCAAGTCTGCTGTTTATAAGGTGACGTTAACGCATGCTTTGGTGAAAGCAGAACTTTAACATGCACCATTCCTGCGCTACAGACTGTCGGCCTCGAACACAAACAACACAGTTTGTGAATCCCAGCAGAACCCTCGCGGTTATGAAATATTACCCCAGCCCAAAACCAGCTTTGCAGTCTGTCAGGATAATGCACTGTTTACGTGTTTAGCTGGAGAACTACGTTATTCTTTTGTGTACACAAAGCAGGGAACTCACCGCTGCTGAAGATAACTGAGTCACAGAAGTTCAATCACCAGACTTGAGGCTGTTGTTAAGTCGTTCTTGCCAGTAAAATAAGTTATTGTGTAGTAACAAACCAGTTAACACACTCGCCTTTATTTTAAGGTCCTGCACTTAAGGCCAAGGAGGAGTATTTTCAAGTTTGAATTGACGGGATGATCAAACACCCATCGGACTTTTCACTTAACCAACTTAGTTCAATAAAAATGCCCTGAGAACCATCCAAATCCATTTAATGGGATAACACTGTAGCCCTTATTGAGGTCAAGTCCTATTTGGTAAATAAGGTTACAAATAAAGGTTTTTTTTCTTAAGTATGACCAGGAAATGTATTAATGCACTAAAAGCAGAAGTACTCAAAAGAAAAATGGTCCCAGTGATTGTTCTATACTTTCATAGAGTGTTTACCTAGTTTACTATAAGCTGCAGCTAATGGCTAATGAATTGAATCAGAGAATCAATCCATTTGTATAGAATTATATTAAAAAACTTCCCCATGAATTGTCATTTTGAGGTTTTGCAGACACAAACCATGCAACATTAACTTAACCCCCCCATTTTTGGACATGTGACAATCATAGTGACAATGTAGGATCAAGTTAATGATCTGGCAACCACCTGTTGCTAAGGAAAACGACATATTCCCCAAATGGGTGGCAGAAACCTCCTTGCGATTCCTTTGGTCACTAGCATATTGCTGCAGTTGCAATTTGATTGGGAGTTACAGACGTGTCCACAAACACTGTCCAGCTACTCTGCAAGCTGCAGTGAAACTGGATATGAAGACGTTTCACCTTCAAAGTAAAAGCTGTCCCTTATGAAACATGTTGGCTGCAGATTTATTATTGCCCGACTAGTAGTTAGCGAATATTTGCAGACAAACATGAAAAACTACAGGCAATCAGTAATCGCTGTTCAGGCCTCTGAGTTCCCTAAACTGTTTTTTTCTAGTATTGGATCTGGATGATGTCAGTTAGATGGGCTATCTACAACATGGTCATCTCGGGCCCTACCCACATCCTGTTCAAACCAATCAGAGGGAGGGTGTGTTCTGGTTTCACACGGAGGATGAACTGAGGTTCCAGTATGAGGTAAATAAGGATTACTTTGAACTGTGAATCATGCAAAGCTACTGTGATAGAATCCCAGAATAAAAATGTGAAACTGTAAATTAGCATGAGAAGTTCATTTTAAGTACAGTAATGTGAAAAAAAAAAAAACAGTGGGAAGCATCAGCTCTTTAACTGCTGTTATGTCTCCCGGTTCCTCGGAAATTCCCCTTATAATGCTGAGTCATAAAATGAAACACAAAAAGATTAGTGTTACGAGACTTCAGCTGATATGCTCTGATGATTCTTCAAAGGGAAAAAGCCAAAACATACTATAGCCTAAAATCAAACAGGCGGTAGATCTGAAAACAATTAAGTGTGCTACTGCCACATCCGCATGCTACTCGGCCAACTTCTGCTCCATCTGCAGACTGCAAGTGAGGGGACGGAAACTCAGACTGGAGGTACAAGAAGCAAAAGCAGCACTCACGAGAACAACAAGAATAAGCAAGATTATGAGGCAGGAAAGCAGAAAAACAAGGAGTGTGGAAAGAGACCTTCCAAGTAATTCAAAAAAGCTGCAAGTAGCACAAAAAAAAAAAAAAAAACCCTCCTGAAAACTGTAAAACTCAGACTGGGAGCTGACAGCTGCCCCTCCTCCCCCTGCATTCAGAAACCAGCTCGACTCTGCTGTTAATTCTGACACCAGCTTTGTTTTTATAGACGTATAAAGCTCTCATATAATGAGGCAATTATTCAGGTCTGTGCAGGACCACCAGATGTGGGCAGCATACTGCATTTGCTGTTTATACCAATGAGCAATTGCTGGATCCTGCTGGAGAAAATCAAATTCCCGACCACTGCTCCCTCCCCGGAGTTGCTCAGAATCCAGCTGCTTTGTGTTAAAACGAGATCATGAAAGTTGGCTTTAAATCCTGGAGGAGGAAAATACTGGAGTGGCACTAAGGTCTGTCCTATGTGTAGTTGAGAAAAGCAGAAATGCTGTTAATCTCACTAATAACAGTTTTTCTGTGCATTCTGTGAATTTCCCAACAAACATTCATTAAATTCAATCCTGTTTTTAAAGCTTCATTCGTTTTTGGCCACTTGGGGGCAGTAGATCAAGTTGTAAACAAAAGAGCAACAAGTTAGTTACCTGATGATTGCAAACAATCCGAGTCATGTTAGCTTTATTCTCTGTAGATGATAAAAGCTGCACTTTGGGCCTTTTCACACCTAACTCGCTTAGTGTGGAATTTTCTTTGGCATGAACTGAAAATTATAGGTGTGAAACTTACCACAGACCATCAGGCACCAAACAGCCAATCCTGAGACTGACAAAGAGCTGGATCAAACTGAACCAGGGTTTAGTTTGTTTCCAGTGTCAAAACACTCTTGGATGGTTTGGAACTTTGGACCAATGACAGGAAGAAGAAAAAGGGGCTGTCATCAGCACTAAAAGAAAAGAAATGAGCCATGGCAGCAGAGGTAGGTCATGTAAAGTCCTTCGGTGTGCTCACATAAGCTCTTTGAACTAAAACTACAAGGATAAAATCTATGCAGTGTAACAATAAATAAATGAATAAATAATCATGGTATGGACTTTCAGGTTCACCAACTAGTGGTTAATTATGTAGTTGAAGTTTGATGTCAAGCACACCAAAGAACTGTAGCATGCATTGGTTTAAAATGTCTTTTTTATTTCAAATAATTCTGCCTCTGGAAGTAAAGTTGATGAGAGCTAAAAGAATAAATAAAAACAAAATAGGTTTTGGAACACACGATCACTGGAATAAAGGTGCTGCACCAAAAGCTTCCTTGTGCTTGCTAGCAGACTGCCACGATTTGCCTCCAGTTTGAATGGAATACACCCACTAGCACTAGCTAGTTTGCTAGCAGCGCAGTAGTAATTGAAAAGTTGTGATGTAAACTGAAAATGGAGACAGGTCGCCTTCAAAAGGCACTACTCTTACTTTGAAGGCAAACAATCTCCATCTTTATATGTGTCGCACATTTCAGTTTCGCCATAATTTAGAGAGTAGTTTGCAGAAGAGTCTGCATCTTCCATGCAGTCTGCAGAAAAATGCACATTTTTCCCTAGCGACCAGCGGTTGCCAGTTGGTCTCTAGCCCTTTGCTACTGGGGCCTTAATCACTTGAACCCTACACTGTGGTGCACAAAAATGGCTGACAAGTTAGCGTCACATGACTGATGGTCATGTGACAACAAAAGCCCCAAGAGCATGCTGGCAGGCTTAGCTTCAAAAGCTCGGCAGACACAGTGCAGTTCTTATTTAATCTGTGCACAGCATTAATTCACTATATTAGTCTTCCTATGCAGCAATAACCTGCAACATCTATGTTAACACTGCATCAATCAATAAACCACCCACCAGGTGGAACACACAACACATTAAGTCTCTGTTTAGTATAGATATAAAGACAGAACAGCAGTCTTATGCTGTACAGTTGTAAAACTTAAAGTACAGAACTGGCTTTAATAGTTTTGTTGTATTAATTATGAGTGTACAGCAGCTGTATTAATAGGCAGTATTGTTTGGGGGGGGTTATTGTTTCTTTTTAAGAGTTACCAAAGTATATTAGAGCCATGACCTTTACATATTAATAAATTCTTAATGAAAACTCATATTAGTGCAGATCAGAGCTTTAAGTTAAGGTTTTGTGCATTTTCCCATACCACTGATTATGTGGAAATTTGGTAGTGGTTACGTGTTTTTGTGCTCCTAGCATTGTGGCTAGCATAAACCCTGCTTTCAGCTATTGTGTCACATGTGGCAATCCACACAAGGCAGCAGCAGGCTCAGCTGAAAAGCTGCTATAATGTAGATAATGCACATAAAACGCCATCATTCCCTTCAGAGCTCCAAGAAAAGGAAAGACAGATAGAGAGAGAAACAGAAAAGAGGAGGGAGAGAGAGAGGGAGAGAGCATTTATAACTTCCTGGGGATTCACTGGAGAAGCACACACACACACACACACACACACACACACACCACAGAGGGTTGATTTCAGCATAGAGAAATGTGCTGACCTGCACTAAGCAAGAGCCAAGGGCAACAAAACACTAAATACAAACGCTCCTCTCTGAGCTGGGTACTTTCCCTTCAGTGCTTACACATGTTTAAAACGGAGTGTCTGCCTGCTTCTGAGAGAGCGTATGCTGTGTGTGTGTGTGTGTGTGTGTGTGTGTGTGTGTGTGTGTGTGTGTGTGTGTGTGTGTGTGTGTGTGTACGCGCGCGCGTGAAAGAAAGAAACAAAGTACCCAAACTACACATTTATGATTCATTTCAAAATAATCCCTCAAATCTCTGCAACACTATCTCAGTTGTTACTGTATCAGCTGGTTAATGAACCATTTTGGGAAATCTCCTCCAACAGACTCCACCTTTCATTGCAACACATCCAAGCTGACAGACCACATGGTTGTAATCATTTTAGCACCAATATACAATATTTATGGCTTTATGAGTGTTGTTAAGAGATACTGTTTGTTTTACACAAAGTGCACTTTTCCAATTTCTAATCATTTGTCACTGGATGGGGTTTGGTCCATCCTCAAAAGCCAGGTTGACGGTTCAAACTCCTTGTCCTGCTGACTTGAAAACTAGAATATAACTGACATGAAAATTGATAACACATGTGCTTGATTTCCTTAAATTACTATGCAAAAGTCTCAAGCCACCCCCCTCATCTCTTTATATTTTGCTTCCAAGGAGCTAGACGGTCTTGTCATGTTTTAAAGTGATGTTGAACAGTATTTCTCGAGGCTTTCACGTTATTTGTTCCCAGTTATTTAGTTGACTCTATAAAAAAAAATGCCAAAGACAACAGAGTTTGACGGGCATAAAACAATATTTTTTCACAAACAAGGTGAGAGCTACTAGTGGAAAACATGACATGTCTCAGCATGGTGTGCTATGTGTCCTCAGAAAATCTGAGCAACCTGGACAGGTGGAGGACAAAATAAGTAGCAGGCCTAAAAAAGCCATCTACACCAGACGAACAGTATCTGAAAGTCATGTCCTTAAAAAACTGAAAGAAAAAAATCCAGCAAAGACCTCAAACAAGACCTAAGAGATGCATCTGGCCCTTCAGCTGTTTGACAAGCATCAGAAATGTTCTCAGTGGAGGATGGCTGTGACAAAGCCATTCTTCAATTCAATTTATATATCGCCAAATCACAACAACAGTACCCTCAAGATACTGTGTATTGCAAGATAAAGAGAAGACAGAAAACCCCAATAATGAAATGACCCACTATGAGCAAGCGCTTTGGTGACAGTGGGAAGGAAAAACTCCTTTTTAACAGGAAAAAGCCTTCATCAAAACCAGGCTTAAGGAGGGGCGACCGTCTGCTGCAACCAGTTTGGGGGTGAGGGGAGGAAGACAGGACAGTCAGATTTTGATCCACCATGCAATGCCATGTGGAAAGCATCTGCAGCTTCAAAAAAGTAAAAGTACAAAAAACACACAACGGAACACTATCAGTCAGACTGGCCTCCCCAGAGCCCAGGCTACAACATTAATGAAGCAGTGTGGGATCATCGAGAATTCAACATAAAGGCAGCCAACTTCAGTCTGTGTTAAAGAATAAATGTGATCATATCAAACAACCTGTTAAAATTATACAAACTCTGCTTTTGACTTATATACTGTATTTCACTGGACCTATTTGCCATTTTTCTAGCACAATATTAAGAAACTGTATATTGTAACGTGTTCTTTCACAGCTTTCACCCTCTTTGTTCAGCTCACAGTGTGTATGGGGGTTGATGTGTACAGCCCGGCACATCAAGCCAAAGAAAACGAGCTAGGATTAGCTCGACTGGTCTCAACATGAAAGATATATTTTATGCCTTGAGCGTCAAAATAATAACATCCCTATGATGAACCCTGAAGCTGCATTTAATAAGACTGTTATATTTATTTCCAATTGCTGAAGTTAATAAATAAATATTTGCTGAATGTTTAAACTTTAACAAGTTGATATAAATCTGATTGATATTGTGCTTATAAAAAGAACATTTATCATTAATTGGCTAGCGACAGGCTAGCGACCTGTCCAGGGCGTAAATCCCTCATCCGGAAGTGAATGGATGGAAAGTTATAGTTAAGTAGGCGTTCACAAGGACAAGTTCACGTTTGGAGGCAAAACCCCCCTCCCCCCAAAAACAAACTCAAATACATTTTGTGTTTGAACTGAAGCTTGGTGTAGTGTTAAACTATTCCTACCTTGTGCCAGCAGGTGCAGTGTGTGAGGCAAGCTTGGCAGGCAGACAGAGGCAGGTAGGCAGCGCTGGCATCAGGCAGAGAGCAGGCAGTGGGAGGCAGGGAGCAGGCAGTGGGAGACAGGGGGGACAGAGGCAGGGACACCGAGTGACGGTGATAGTGGTGATGCGGCTGAGCGTAACAGATGGCAGCTCGTTCACCGCTCGGCCCTGCAGCTTGAGTTTCTCCTCCTCCTCCTCCTCCACTGCTTGCCTGGAACAACAAACACACACAGTACCAGGGTGAAGAGCACAAATATGACTACCTGCAACATGCTGAGTGACAGCGTGATCCATTTATCTATTCATCTCTGGTCTGCACAGGACACAAAAAAGAAATGTGGAACTACCCTCCTGCTTATTTGTAGGAGATTTTCCATCATAATGGAAGTAATTAAATTTAATTTTAGTCATATATAAGAGTTTTTCTGGGAGGAGATGTTTAACTGTGAGATTTTTCTGAGAGAATGTGGAGATACAGAAAGTCTTTTATTGCTGCCATATAATCTGCATCATTATAATTGCATTAATAACATTCTTCACAGCATTATTTCATCTAATAATATTTCTCACAGTATTGATACTGCATTACAGTTGTTTATTGAAGATGTCCATTTGAGGATCCTTCCATTATGTTAACTTTTATTACAAGTACGGTTAGAAGTATTTTATACACATTGCATATCTGTGCTTATTTTGAGTTGATGTTCAGTTCATTAAGGGTTTTAAGCTTCACTGGCGTGACTGTCCAGGTGATACATGCTGAGGGAAACTAGAACATAGAAGGATAACTGCAATGCATGCTTATAGTACATATAATACATATAATATAGGAATGTGTCTGGCCTGAGGCCTCAACTCATTTGGTGTCTTAATATATTTTATTCTACTTGGTAACAGACAATCAGAGTCAATAATTAGTCTCAGAGACCCTGAGGGCTTGAAGTGAAGTTTATTACCTTGTATGGAAGGTGTTATAGAAAAGAGAAGTT
>NW_005187715.1:222104-231444 GCF_000239375.1 Pundamilia nyererei
TCCGTGGTTTGTGACACTGCTCTACATTGATTGATTTCGCGACAGAGAATAACATTGTTATCACTAAAAACGATAAACTAATTCCTGCTCCTCAAAACCTTCAGTTTGCAAAGGACAGCCAATCCCAGCAGAGATAGCTTAAAGAGATTTTAAACGGCTCATTTCAGATGATTAAAGATTATCTTCAATTTTAAATGAAGCAAAGTAAAAAAAAAGAAAGAAAGAAAGAAAGAAAGAAAGAAAGAAAGAAAGAAAGAAAGAAAGAAAGAAAGAAAGTAAGTAAGTAAGTATTGAGCTTGAAATAAGCACAGGTAGCTCCTCTTCAATCTATTCAGCACTGATAACCCACCACTTGTTGCTTTCACCTACAACCATGTAATTTACCTTGTTCAGTACTGAACAGCACAGACCAAGGTCTGTGGCATTCACAGGCAGCCTGTCATTTACAGTATCTCACCTGTAATTTGCTGCATAGGTAACATGAATGTGCTGCACACCTGTAACCAGCTGGTGTTTCACTTGCTGTAATCACACTTTCTTTTCTGACCAGAAGAGAAACCCTCACCTCTGGCCACGCACCAGTAATAACCCTGGATGGCGAAGCTGAGGTGATCTGAATTTCCATTTTCATCTTGTTTAACTATTTTTGCAGTGGATAATCACAGGATCTTAGTAAATCCCTCAACTGGACTTACGTTATGTATTTGGGTTATATCATTCAAACTTGGTACTGTTTTCTGGAGTGCCTTTCACTTCCTCTTTTTGAGGAACCACAGAAAAATCTCACTGAAAGTCTCTTCCTCTGTGCAGGCTTTTTCCATCTGATACATAAACTGAACCTCCTGAACAGCT
Organism: Pundamilia nyererei; assembly: GCF_000239375.1. Lineage (NCBI taxonomy): Eukaryota > Metazoa > Chordata > Actinopteri > Cichliformes > Cichlidae > Pundamilia > Pundamilia nyererei. The sequence goes on from NW_005187715.1 coordinate 222,957, forward strand.
GTGTCAGCACCTAAGTGGGAGAATTCAAGTGAAATAGCCTCATTTCCTGTCTGATAATTGTGCATTTTCCCTCCAGAAGTTAGATCCCAGCATGTTTTGCCAACGTTTCTTGAAACAGTTCTCAGTCTGCCAAAAAAGTTGGCACACGATTTCATATCACACTCTGTGCTGTTTTAATGCACCATCTGCCAATCAAGCCAGAACTTCCTCTGACACGTCTACCAATAAATACGGCTCTTGTAAACAAATAAAGTGTGAATCCCCCTCCCCAACTAATTTCTCTCCCTATGAAGGAGTTATAGGTGCACTTTCTCACCTGCAGGATGTCCTGGATCTGGCTGAGCTGCTGCCTCAGCACCTGCTTCTGGTGGAAGCTGAAGGCGGGGTGGTTGGATGCCATGGTGAACAGCAGCAGAAACTGCTCCTCTGTCCTCCCATCGTTCAGCGCCAGGCCGTAGTTATTGATCACCGTGTCTATGTGGGTCAGGGTCCGGTACAGGACCCCCGCAGCCTCCCGGTTGTCTGAACCGAGCAGTGCGAGGGACACCAGCAGCTTGCTGCGCACCACCTCATCTGTGATGTTGGTAAGGCCCGACAGGTCGACGGGGTTGTTGGCTTTGATCTCCGCATCCCGTAGAGAGTGGTAGTCCTTGCGAGCCAAGTCCTCCAAGCACGAGCCGAGGAAACGGAGCTCGATGGGGACGCAAAGGTCCAGCAGGCCGCACAGGAACTCTGCCCTCTGGGCTGAGTTGAGTGAGGAGAACCAGCGGTACACCCCCTCTCTGTGAACACAGCTCTGGCTCTCCACCATCCTCACACACGCACTCACACTGTATGTGGACCGGTACAGTAACTACAGAATTCACTTTAAAAACGACTTGAAGGGAGCGCGCTCGGGTGTGCGCACAAATTGCGCAGGCGTCGTTGGCAAACTCAGTCCTAATTTACCAACTTAGGTTTAAGCGGCTGTTTGCCACTTCAACGTTCTCGGTGTTTGTCTGAGAGCGGCCGCAGAAGTGAAATTTAACAAGCAACAGTCGTTTCCTTTGTTGTCGGAGCAGAGACGACACCTAAGCAGGCCTTCCCGAACCAGAATCTCCCCAAAGTCGTCTCACATGGAGCCAAAGTGGACTGGTCTGCATTCACCACGGAGCACGGCAGCCCAGAGTCCCTCCGCCGTGTCCCCCTCCACCGGTCGGACCGCGGACCCCCTGACGGCTCAGAAACAGTGGTTGCACAAAGGCAGGCGAGATCAAAACACACCGCCCCATTCAATGATACCCTCAAACACACCGAGACTTTTTGATCCGAGCCGCCAAGCTAAAAGGCACAACAACAAGCCCTTCCTGTAGAGTTGCTCCACCGTCCTCATGGCTTCCCAAAACTTGTACGAGGAGCCGCGGGCACCAGCCAAAGACTGTGCCGGATTTCAAGTTTGTAAACACAACTAGTAGATCCCGAAGCTACTGCTGGTTACCAGTGGAAATACCACGAGAACATTTCTTAGACATTACCTCATCAAAAGCAGCTGTGGATTAAAAAGAAATCTCACTGACGACTCTGGAGGCGTTTTTTAAAGAAGCCATGAAGGAATTTGGTGCACATTTTACTTCTAGGTTCTTCTCATTCTGCCATGAATCTTGGAAGCGAGAAAAACAGCTGTATATAACATTATCCCAACTCTGGTAACAAGACAAACCTACCACAGAGAACGGTCTGCTCTGATTGGCTGCGAGAGCTGTCTTTAATCGAGGCTCCTCCTGCGATTGGTTCAGAGCGATATCCGTTGCCCTTTTATTCCACATCTTTTTCTCATGCGTTCATACTCCGCTTAGTTATTAGGTATTTAAAGTGCCAGACACACACTCAACTGATGCTTCCAAGGCAGTTTCAGCTTCATGGAATAAAGAGAACTGCAACAGTTGTCTTTATTCCAATATCGAATCAATAATCTCCACGGAAGAGAATATGCAGAATAGTAGTTTCCTGTCAGTACTGGTTCACTTTTTTTTTTTGGTAAATTCGGGGATTTTTATGGTAAAGTTCCCTTTAGTCGTTTATTTAGTTATTTATTTCAGTATGGCATCATCAGTGTATTTAAAAATGCATATCATGACTTATAAACTGTCACTTTTGAGGAAGTCCTGGCACAGTATTTTACATTTCCCCTCCACTTAGAGGTGAGTTTTGCTAATAGTTACTGATCTTTGAGTACCTCTGAGCAGAATGATGTGTGTTCAGAGTTTGATACTACTTCATGTGCCTTTAAAGTCGTGTGCTGGGAGTAAGACCTGAGTTAAAGATGTGGGCAGTTTGGTGTTCTTCTGAATGAGGCTGCAGTCGTCAGGGAGTGCAATTTAAGTGTATGGCGGTTGAACTGGCATTAATCTTTGGGAATGCACCATGTTTTTATCCCTTGTGACCCGTCCGTAAATTCATGTCCCACAAAAACATTTTTTTATTTTTATTTTAGTATATTAGAATCTGGTCATGCTGTTTTGAGCTGGTAATGTGTCCAGCGTTTCCCCCCTGACTTTCGCCCAGTTTTAGCTGGGATAACTATCACTTAACTACTTATCCAACTTAGCTAAGTTGATCTGGTCGTCTCAGTGTGAATGTCAGGACCTAAGACTTATAATAGGATAAATCAGGTTTTCCACTTCATGTCTGGGTTCCTTTTTTCCTTTTAACTGTTGTGGCGGAACAGTGTATATATTTAAACTTTACAGCCTTTTTGGTGTAGTTCATATATAGGTCCAGAAGATGGCAGCAGATGGCTATGCTGATGCCTGCTGCAGCGGCACATTGCCGACGGACGTGGTGTTGTGTCCAGCGTAATATTTGCCTCCTCACAGATGATAAAAAATGTACACACACCCTAAAAGTGCTGCTTAAATTCTGATTTACGTAATAATAAAATGCGCTAACTCTAGTGCACTGTGTCCCCTCACCTCGCCCTACAATGTAGTTCTAATCTTCTTTCTCCTCCACCTGCAGTTCTCCCTTGCTCCATCGTCTCGACTGTTTCAGCACATTAGTCTCTATAGGTAAGCCCCGCCCATAAATAAAGACCCCGCCCTCTGCTGACGGAGGAAAGGTCTAAGGTTGCTATAGTAACCATACCCCTCCCTCCCAAGCAGGTTCTGTACCACTCCCTCTCTGCATCAGGGATGCTGCATAAACTGCACACACAGAAAGTATGAAAACACAACGCAACGCAAAGAAAGAGAGAGAAAGACCAAAAATACAGGAGCCAAGTCGTTTTCTTTCAAACACTTTCATTATTTTTCTCCACACAACTGAAAAACAGAGTAACTCCCAGAAACGGAAAGAAAGAAAGAAAGAAAGAAAGAAAGAAAGAAAGAAAGAAAGAAAGAAAGAAAGAAAGAAAGAAAGAGGAGAGTGAAACTATAGAGAGAGAGAGAGAGAGAGCTTGGCATGCTGTAGCATGCTGCAGACTAACAGGGTGGTGCAGGGCATCGTCACCAGGCTGATGACATACAGCAGAGCTTCTAGACCGAGGTGTTGTCAGAACATGGGGAAACGCCAGAAATGAGCCTACAGCCTGAGAAACGCTGTCGGACAGAAAAGCAACAGCAAACCTCTCTGCCCCTCCTGGAAGTTGTTACTGATGGTGAGGGTTTCAGCCATCCTGCCATCCGATCATGAGGAAGGAGAAGGACGAGCAGACACGCACATGCACACACGCACACACACACACACACACACACACACACACACACACACACACACACACACACACACACACACACACACACAGATGTTCATATACGGTACTCTCTGAGCAGTCATGTGCACACATGGAAAGAAACAGAGGGATTGTACTGGGCGGTTTGAGAGAAATCCAGTTGATTAAAAAGCACGACAGCTGTCTGTGACAGTCTTGCGTGTCAGTAAGCGTCTTGCTCAGCAGAGGAGAAGTGAAGGAATGGAAAGGATAAATCCTCACTTGGCGCTGGCTACTGCTTACTACAACAGCATTGCATCACCTAGCTCCAACTAGGGACTTCAATCTGTGTCGCTTAGTTGAGTAAAATCAATGAGAAAGAGGCCGCTCTCCAAACTGTGCTCCTGTCAAAACCTAACATGTTGCTTCTGAAGCTTCTGAAGCTTCCAGATTCAACGCACAACTAAGATATTACAGCACATATGCATGCATTGTTGTACTTGGATCAATTTGCTCTACAAAAGCAATGCAGTTGGGCGACTAGGATCTTTTTCAGACATCTTGCAAGTATAGTATAAAAGATGTTGTCATTATCTTCAGGTTAGGTTTTAACAGAAGCAGTCGGAAAGCCGTATTTGTGAGGCTTCGATGGAAGCGGTATTTTCCTTTAAATACCTCAGCTGGTGGTACAGCAGGCGCAAGGCTCTGCCAATACGCTGTGCTATGAATGTCCACCAACTCAGAGGAAGTTCCATCCTTTGACCGGTGTGTGTGGAGGTGGGGTTGAGTGGGAGGGAGAGAGATGGAGCGAGTGCAGCTGTCAGCCGATGCTAGTTGGCTAGATGTTGCTGTGCGCCGACTCTGTCCTCGTGAGATGCTCTTGTAAAGTTCATGAACAGCATGAAAGGCCACTGTGCAATTTTGAGACCACACACACAAACACACACACCGTCACACCTACACACACAGGTATACACTGTGATGGCAAAAACATCCAAGCTTGATAGAAACTCGCATTTCACTGTGAACATGATATCCAAACATGCTGCTCCTCACACACAGTATGCGATAAAAATTAACCAGATAAAGAAGAAGAAGGATGGGGTAAAAGCAATGAGTGTGTGTGTGTGTGTGCATGTGTGTTTGTGTGGACAGCGCATACACACTCTGCAGCTCTTGAGTGTGTCTCAGCCAAAACAATGGAACATAAGCACACAACCATCAGTAACAACACCGGGGCAGGCGGAAGAACCAAAAGGCAGGAGTTTTAGAAAGAAGGGGAGGAAGGTTACAAAATAAAGAACATATCCATCAATGTATTGTACATGAGAGAAAATGTTAATAAATAAATTTTAAGTTACAAATCTGTTGAAAACTATGATTTGAAGATGAAAAAGTCTGTCTGGTCAGTCCTGTCTGTGCACTTGCTGTAAATGCCAGCTGCAGCTTTCGTGCCTGAGAATCAGGCAGCCCACTCGAGTCTTGACGTGAACCTCTGAAGCTCACTTAAGTCCAGTTTCTGGACTATATTATCTCACTGCAGTCCAGTCATCTGGACTGCTTTACCCCTCCTTTGTCAACCCCTTTGGGCTCTACACTTCAGCATTTCTTCCAGGACGGCCGGACCAAGCTCTGCTTAGTTTGGGTTAGCCACCTTTAGCCCAAATGAGGGTGGAGCCTTCCTTGGTCCCAGCTGGTTGCAGTAATCTCACCAGGAACACGAAGGGGCAGCAGATTCGCCGTAATACTCATATGAATTTATAGTTGTTGTAGCATAGGTGGGCTGACTCTGAAAGCGGTGCTGTCTTTAAATAAAAAAGTGGATAAACAAAATAGCCACTCCAATGTTGAGCAGAATCACCATGACAACCAGGATGGAGCTGTATGCCTGCGTGGGAGAGAAAGAGAGAAAAGAGAGAAAGTGTCAATAATAAAGACACACACACACACACAGAGCTCACAATGGAGGCTGTTTTCAGTACATTCAACCTGAGAACCACTCACATTTATATTCATCCTTATATCTCCTCAGATATATATATATATATATATATATATACACACACACACACCTTGAGGTATATCACCTTGAGGTAATTGTTGTTGTGATTTGACGTTATATAAACAAAACTCAATTGAGCTGAATTTACAGTGGTGCACTTTCACCCATCTCTAAAGCCCTAAACTCACTCCCCAGCAGGATATGGCAGGTTTAATTCAGCTTCAGCCAATATGACAGAAAGTGTGACTTTGGTCAACAAGAAAATGAGAATTCCTGGCATCAGCTAAAATACTCTAAGGCTTGGTTGAACTGGAAAACCTTTTCTTAACAGTGCAAACCCTTTGGAGGCTTTAGTGTTTTCATTATTGCCATATTTTTAGTGCTCACACGTGATTGTCTTAAACAAAACAGTATTCATTATTCTTCTGTTTATCCATTCATTCATTTTCTTATCTAATTTATTCTTGTTCTTTTTGGAAACTGTGTTATTGCACTGCTCACTGCATAACTGCCGCTGTCAGATGAATTCTGGTATTTCATCTGTGGCATATTACTAGTTTACAAATCCTGTAGTTCTGGGATTTTCAGTACAGATCATCTTGAACACACAAGTGTCAAGTTAAATACAGTGTTGTGACATTTTTGAAGACCTAGTCCTAAATCTCTCCAGGACAACAGAAGGAACTTGGAATATCTCTGCTTTTCACAATAAAAGCCCCTAGTTAGTTATGGTAAGTTACCATATTCGTTAAGGTATGTTGGACTGGCACAGTAAACAACTCCCAGTTAAAGCGAGCTTAGGATACTGACTTAAAATATGCAATACATGTTGGTTTCTTAATTTAAGCATTTCTCTCAAAGACAAAATTTCAATATCAGATCATGGAACTCTTTAAACAAATGTGAGTATTTTGTTTTTTATACTATTCTGTTTTCCTCTAAAATATATTTAAAAACTGCTGTTAATTTGCTATTTTTATGATGTTGTAATAAAAGTCTTAAAAGTATTTTAAGGTCTTTTTTGTATCCATCTCTAAGCTCAGAATATATTGTTTACAGAAGAATAATATACACACATACACCAACTAATACAATATTATTACTTTTCATTCTTGTTATTTGATTTGCAGTGGAGGTGATACTGGAAAACATGACACACAAAATAATATGTCATCTAAAATATCCATCCTTTCTTTTCTTCTGTCGTTATCAGGGTCACAGGGGGGCTGAGTATATCTCAGCTGTCATCAGTGACGGGAATAACGGCGTTACAAGCAACGGCGTTACTTTTTTCAGTAACGAGTAATCAAACTAATTGCTATTTCTATCGTTACACCGCCGTTACCGTTACTAACAAGAAAATGCGGTGCGGTCGCGTTACTATTTTTCAACAAACAGATGGTTGAAGCTGTGTTCAGCTTATCGCGTCTTATATCAGTTCCACTGAAGTAGCTGTCTACGTAAGTAATCTGGGCGCTACAGTGATTAGCAGCTCCACGCGCTCCCGCAGGCAGCAGTCACGTTTTGGCACAACACCTGGAGCTAAGGGGGCAAAATAATCGCATGAGTGCTGCTGTTTGACTGAGGAAGAATAAAGTAGTCGTGGTAAGCCAATCACATGACCACTTCAAGATGACAAAGCAACAAGGTGATATATACCAGTTTTTAAATTGTGTTGATGGGCCACGTAAAACCAGAGTCATGAAAAACAATATGCGCCTGTTTTTCCTCAATAGTTTCGTCACGTTTACTGTCTAAGGACAGCGCAGTGAGCACTCTCTGCTTATGAGCAAAAAAATTAAAACAAAAAACAGCCTGTTCGTGTTGGTGGAAAAATGTACCATGTCGACCGATCAAAAAATGATATGGCAACATGACATTTGGTTGTTTAGGAAGAGGGGGAAGTTTTAGGAGTGATGGCGAGAGAGAGAGAGAGAGAGACAGAGAGAGACAGAGAGAGACAGAGAGAGAGAGAAAGGCAGCAGAAAAAGAGAGAGAGAGCGAGTTTTGAGATGTGAGAGATTTGCGACGTTTAGCATGTTTGGAGTGTGTAGTTAATGTGTTGTCTTGTGTAGTTAGTGTGTAGTGTTGTGGATAGTTTTGTGCTGTGTGTCAGAACAATGAGGCGACTGCTGTCTCCAGGTAGAAACAGGAGTGATACACCTGCTGCTGTCGGACCTGCAGGTATCAGGCTGTGATGTTCTCCTTTATAGTGGACAGAAATTATTTTTTTGGAGTGGCACAAATAATTTGTGTTGCATCTTATTGAATGCAGAACAGCTGATTGTTCTGTAAATAGTTTGAAATGGTTATTTAAAAAATCAAGGTAAAAGGTAAATGGATGCAAATAACTTTGTTGTTTGCAGAACTTGTGCATAGGATTTTTAAAACTGACAATTTATATTTGCATTTAAAGTTATGAAATATGATTCATTAAACATGTTTGTGGTTGTTACAGTAAAAAATATAACTTTTTCTACTCGGATTTTATGGGTTTTTTTTGTCTGATTTTAGATCAATTGTGTTAACACAGTATGTCAAAATGAAAGAATAACTGTAAATTCAGACACGTGAGGTTGTGCTTAAAAGGATGATACCAAACAAGGCAAAGTAAATAGTTTTTAAAGGTGAAATGTAGAGGAAACATCAAAAGTAGTTAAAAATGGCCAATTCTACCCTGGACCCCATGGTTAAAGGTTTTTTTTTAAAGTAACGCAATAGTTACTTTTTAAGTAATTAATTACTTTTAGAATCTTGTAACTCAGTTAGTAACTCAGTTACACAGCATGTCTTTTATC
>NW_005187715.1:231566-253640 GCF_000239375.1 Pundamilia nyererei
TTTTCTCTGTATCTATGAAGCGCCTTGAGGCGACTTATGTTGTGATTTGGCGCTATATAAATAAAATTGAATTGAATTGAATTGAATTACTTTTTTGAAGAAGTAACTAGTAACTATAATTAATTACTTTTTCAATGCAACTTGCCCAACACTGCTGTCATAGGGCAAGAGGCCAGTACACCCCGGACAGATCGCCAGTCTGCTACAGGGCTAATACACACAGACAGACAACCATTCACACTCATGGGTAATTTAGAGTCACCAATTAACCTAATGCCACTAACTGCATGTCTTTGGACTGTGGGAGGAAGCTAGAGTTGATGGAGTTAAACCCAAGACCTTCTTGCTTTGAGGCAACAGTGCTAACCATTGCACCCCTGTCCATGTAAAATATGTAACCTAAAATAAATGTCACAGAAAAGAAACAATTTGAAAGGGCCAAGTTGCCTTTTTGACCAGCAGTACTTGAGAAAAGACCAGCAGGAGTGGTGATGCATGTAAAAATCCAAAGACAGCTATTGGGTTTTACTTACATAGCTTCTGTTAACTGTTTTAAGCCTACCAGAAATTTTTGTGATCACTTTGTTGCCTTGCATTGTGTTACCTGTCTTCTTGTTAAAGACTTTCAATAAACACAAACAGGAAAAAGATCGAAGGCGAAAACTGCACGTGAATATAAATACTCCATTTCTGCCTTTATCGAACAAGGAAGCCTAAATTCTCTGAGAGAGTGAGGTCAGAGGTGAAGCTTGGCTGCACTACAGAAGCCTTGAGCTGGTGTCACTGTGGTGTCTTGCTCAGTGACACTTCAGCAGATGCTTGCTGACAACCTGGGTCATGTGGGTGAAGGCCAGTCTTTCTGACCACCTGTACGCTGTGGGTAATTATGTGCAAGTAAAACGAGTATATCCACTGACACGACCACTTTTTGTCTTTGCAAAATAACGCACTGCACTGGCATTAGCACACACAGAGTGGATTTTTACTCTTAATAAAAGATTTACCGAAAGAGGAGGACCTGCAGAAGACCTATGGTTTTAATTAAGTCTACCTCTGAAATAATTTTAACAATCGCTCCAGTGGGAGAGGGAAAACAGGACTCCGTGAACCTCTACACACACTTATTAAGCTGCATTAGTGCAACACAGTTGTAAATGAATCCGTCCAGAGGCTGCAAACAAGGTTTGTGCTGATCAACACAGCGATAGGCTTATCACAGATCTGTGTCATAAATGATTACCAGACCACAAGTGGATGATTCATCTGATGGCCTGTTTTTGTGTGTTTTATTTAACCTAATTTATTTAAAAAATGAGGTCCTTATTTGTGTTATCACACCACTTAATACTAATGACTTCCATATTGACACCCAACTTCTAAGAGCACCCTTTTAAAAAAGTGGGTACTTGATTATATAATAGATTGGCATTAAGTCTAATTCCTTCATTGGTTCTGGAGAACGTTTATTTGTAACTAGTATTTTCAATTAGTAAAATATATGGAACACACACCACAAACATATATCTTCATCCGCACAATATTGCTAAAATTAGAAATTTCATGCATTGTTTTCGCCAAGGCTGGACTATTCTAGTTTCTAATTATCAGGCTGCTCTAACAGCTCCCTACACAAACCTCAGCTGATCCAAAATGCTGCAGTGAAAAGACTAACGGGTACCAAAAAGAGACAGAGCATATTTATCCCACATTGGGTTCTCTTCATTGGCTCCCTGTTAAATTTAAAATCCTTCTCCTAACAAAGAAAGTCTTAAAAATTTAGGCCCATCATGTCTTAAAGATCTCATAGTATCATGTTATCCCAACAGAGGCCTTTGCTCTTACACTGCAGACTTTTTTGTACTCTAAGTAGAATGGGAGGCAGAGTTTTCCGCTATTAGATCCCTCTTCTGTGGAACCAGCTCCCGGTTGGGTTTCAGGAGAGAGAAACTCTCTCTAAGCTCAAAATAATACTAGATCAGATGACCATCAGCCATGTCTTAATTATGCTACTATGGGCTAAGACTTCTGAGGGACTTCTCATGCTGCACTGAACATTTCTCTCTGACTCCTAGCATGTTTACATCCCACTTAACTTTTACCTGTGCTCTCCCATAGTTCGTGTTTTCTCCCCTGAACCTGTTCGCTCCCAGAGCCTGGTTTGCCTGGAAGTTTCTTCCTGTTCAAAGGGAGTTTTTCCTTCCAACATAAAGAACATTGACATGACTTTTATTGTGGACTGGTCCAGTATAAATAAAACTGAAGTGAATTGGGACTGAGCTGGATGCTGTGTGCCTCTCAAATGAATAGCTGCACTTTGTGGAAAACACAATTACTTGCTATCATGCTGAGAGTTAGAAGATTGATGCAGCTGTACTATCTGTGCACTGAAAACACCAGCTAGCGTGTCTACATTACAATATGTTTTGGTAGTAAAAATTTAGCATCAGTATGCATGGTGCATTCCAAATTTAGCCTCAATAAAAAAAAAGAAAGAACTGGACTTTTGTTTGAAGTCTTGTTATTTACACCATCACCACCAGCAGCCTGCCTAAACACGCTTTAAAACAGGTACAACTCAAATTGTTCATATTTAATTAAACTATTAACAATTATTGACAATTCTTATGGTAATAGTTGCATTGCATTTTTGCGATCCTTACTCATTTCTAATTCTATTTTGGGGGACCTCATAACTACCTTAATGCAGCTGCTCAAGGCTTCCACAGTCTAAAACAGATGATTTTAGCTCCCTTCCCCCTTCTTTTAAGACAACTTTTTTCTGATTCCCTTCCTCTTGCAAACAAAGGGTCTGAATGGCAGTCGGGTGGAGTTGCAGCTAGAAATCTGTGCTTATGATCATCATATTAGGGACAGAAGCACTTAATGCAGAGCTAAGACTAAAAAACAAACTGCCTGAAAGTGGATATTAAGAGCAGTCTGAAGCCTGAGCGTTTAGTTCACAGGGATATCTTATATGTATCCTGATGTCATTAATTGAATTTTTAGATTTAAGATGAACATGCAACACAGGACAGAAAATATAGAAAAGCTTAATAGGTCCATAATTAAGTAGCTTCACTGTTCAATGAAGTTTTCTGAACCACTTGATGTCCGATCATACCTGTCATTCTGTGACCACTATCCTGTTAATATTTACTTTTACGATGCCCAGCCTGAAAAAATGTGTTTTTCAGACCTGAAATATTAACACTGGAGGACACAACAATTAAATTAATGTTTTTAATTAAGAGAGTATTCATATAGCTATAAAAGTCTGCATTAAAGGCACTCGCTTGTTGGTAGACGCAACAAGTCACAATACGACTGTTTTTATCCGTCAAACAGTCCTACACGGCATCAAAGACAGAGGTTCTGATAATTAAAGCAGTGATTCAGTTTTGAGGTGACTTTGGAAAAAATCTTTAACACAAGCACACAACATACGCCCCAAGCTAGTAACCTTGGTGTGCGTTTTGATCCTCATCTGAATTTTGAAGTGCACAGACAAAATATCGCAAAAACTGCCTTTTTATCATCTTAAGAAATGCTGCAAAAGCACAGCCATATCTCTCCCACGCAGATACAGAGAGACCTGTTCGTGCTTTTATCACTTACAGGGGTTGACAACTGTACTGTAATGGTTTCTTTTGTGGCCTATACCAAGGAAGATTTGGATGAACTGCAGAGAAGCCAAAATGCAGCAGGTGTGCTGACCAGGATTAGCAGGAGAGGACAGATTAATTTCTGTAGTAGATTTGTCTTTTTCAGCTTCTAGTTTTCAGCTTTAGTGACTGATTACACGTCTATTTATGCTTTTTATTACACATTCCTGCTAATTTTTCTTTCATCTGTCTCGGGCTTTTCACCTGCTCCTCCACAATCTGCAACTAAGACTAATAAAGAAACAGTCTGGGATCCTCCAGAGGCAGCTAATCTTAAAGATATTTTCAGCGCTTGTCTCAGATGTATCCGCTAATATGCTTTTTATTTTTAAATGTAACTTTAGTTGTTTACTTTTTAGATATCTTCGTCATCGAGTTACTAATGGTTGTTGTAGGACATGGGCCATGGGGATGCAGCTTCATGTAAATATGAGCCTATGGGATGCACAGAGGTTGGCTTCTGTGTTCCATGATGCTGAGTTGATGTTCTTGAGTGACTATTTCAGTCCAGAGTATTAATGTTAGAGCGGACACGGTAAAGAAAACACATCTTTTTTTAAAGTAATTTTATTGTATGCATCTTTCTGTTGCAAACTTGTACGAACACTTCATGGCCGGATGTAAGTGATCAATCGACTGATTGATTTTGAGGGCCTGTGTTTGTGCTGCTGCACATCTGCATGCGGAAGGGGCCCCGGTGTCCATTCCCATGGCGTTCTCGCTGTGTATTTATCTGAGTGTGATAGTATCTGTGCATGCTGTGAACCTGTCTTACACAAATCTCACTTGTTTCTCTGCGGCTGCAAACACACAAACACACACACAAGCACCCTACCTCCACCCCCCCTTGTCACTGACACGCGCCCACTGATTGGCGCCGTTGGAGCAAGGCATACGCTGTTCCCTAGCAACAGAGCGCTGGTTAACCAATAGGGGGCCGTCTGTGAGGATGGGGCTAGTTTGCCAGTCTGCTGTTACTAAGGTGCAGAGAGGATTGCTGGGGTTCTGTGTATCTCTATCAGTGTGTGTGTCCATGTGTCTAAGGCTTTGTGTTTGCATGTAGCAGGTAGCAGCACACACTGAACTGATGAGCAACCGGCCTCAGCCACTAAAGCCATCACACTGCTGCAGAAAAATTCTGATTAAAGTGAGCAAGTTGTTTGAGGAGCGAGGAACTGTATTTAGCAGTTTACACACAAGCAAAGTGAGAGTGCGAGAGGGAGAAATGGGGTGCGTCCTTATGTGCTCAGTGAACGTCTGCGGCGTACGATGTGTGGTTTTCACTTGCTGATTTTCCTGTTGCTTTCATTAGCTAATGCCGCGACCATATTATCACCCAGGATTAGCGTGGATGGGGCCATCCACCAGCCTAAGTCAAGATGAAGCCAAAAAATTATATTACAGCAGCATAATCCCTCCCCGCTCGCTCACAGTACAAAAAATCTTTCTTTATTTCATAAGGTTAAACCTTGTGCCTCTCCACCCGGATTATCTTAATATGTGGGATAACATTGTGTTATGTCACTGGGGATGGGATGTATCCTCATGACAGTGGGCAACAAATCCTTTTAGTCAAATCAATGTGTGGCAGTGACATGACAGATATGAAAAACGCTCCATTCAGCTGCTGTCCACTGATACTGAAGCCAAGTGGAGAATTTCATGCTAAAATTCCGAGTAATAACTTATATTTTATGTAAACAACTTTATATGAAGTCAAATTGCTTAATGTAAAGTGTAATGGGTCACTTATGTTATACCCAAAGTCGTTCAGTGCCTTTTGGCTTCATACTTACTTGCATAAAACGTGTTTGAGCAGCAGAGTGTTTCCAGGAAATAAAAGTTTGATAAAATCTCTCTTTACTTGCCCAGCACTAAATTGCAGGCAACGTTAATGAACAGCTGGTGAACTCAGAGCTACCATTCCACTTTCTTTAGGGTTCAGAAACTAGATTCAGTTCAGACTCGAGGACAGTAGAGGGCGCTTGGAAGATAGTCCTCAGTGAATAGAAGTGAAGGGAGCTAAAAGGCTATAAAGACAAATAAGGTATCAAAACAATCTAAAACCAGAATAATGTTTATTTTCTACATGCTTTTTATGAAAAAGACAGATACAATTTCCAGAAGAAATGGTTATTTTTGTAAATATGGCAGGTCCATGAGTCACTAACTTACTACAAGTCCTGTAACTGTAAGAGAATGAGTGTTCCTGACGATATCAGAACTTATCTCGTTACAGCGTTACAGAGTTATTAAGACATGCTGTCTGAATGTGTTCATAAAGGCCCTGAACCACAGACTGTACATAAAATATGGACTTGGCCACTGTGGCATCACTTAAAGCTGCTCTTATGGAGAACATCATCTTGGCTTTTATGCAGCTAGCAGTCATTAACACAAGAAGGTGAAGTGCTACATTATCAGCAAATGCTACACTGGTCAACAAGCATTTTTCTACTTGTGCTTTTACAAATTTTACTTGGTGACCCCAAATCTGACAACTGTTTTTATCTAGCATCAACAAAAAAAATTGTTTTTTTCTTTTTGTTGTTGTTATGATCTTCTAGTAATTGGATAACTAGGATGACCAGGTGGGAATGCTGATGCGTTTTAGCATTTAAGAGTTACATTTGGTCTCCAGGTTTGGTCTTTGTGGATTCTGAAATTCATGAACTGATGCGTGAGTTCAAAAAAAACTGAAGCCAACTACATCAGCAGCATAGGACGGATCCGTGCAGGTTGTCCAGAATTTTCTTGGCAATCACAGAGCAGAGAATTATGCTGAGCTTGTGGATAACATGCTGAAATCATATCAGCTAATGAGTGCCAGACTGTCACTGAAGAAGCAGTTTTTACATTCTCTTGTTGACTTTTTCCCACTAAATCTAGATGACAGCGATGAGCGTGGGGAAAGATTTAATCAAGATATGAAGGTGATCGAAAACTGATATAAGGGAAAATTTAATTTGAGCATGGTGGGTGGCTACAAAAATACTCAGTACCTCAAACATCTTTGAGCGCACATTTAATTTTGAGCTAAATAGACAGAAACACGCTTTAATGCATCTCTGAATAAAACACCTCAAAAAAATTTTGCCAGGAAAATTTCAGCCATAGTGTTAGACATATATTATATTGATTAAAGTTTCAAAACGCCAATGATGTGTATCTCAGTAGCATAACATAAAAATAATCTAATTTCAGCAACCTTTAACTTTAATAGGTTTACATGCATGTGTTCTTAGAAAAATTCAACCCCATACAGTAAAGGAAAAATTATCTGCAGAGACTTTAACCATTGTTTTAATCACACACTACATATATTATTTATATACATTCATTGCTCCAAAATGACCAGAAAAACTGGTAATGCTACTAAACAGGTGGACATTAACCTCTCCATAATCTTAATTGGTGTGGTTAAGATGGGCATTTTGGTCCCTCACATTTACTCTTTTTTGGGGGAGGTCTCCACTTGATCTGAACAGCCACACTGGAAGGCAGCGTGAAAAGCTGGTTGTCATTAAAGCACTGATGGGGATGTGATGGCATTTAGCACACATTTTCAGAAAGTCTCCCTGGGGACACACTCATGGTGCTTTTTTGGCTAGTACACACAAAAAGTGGCACAAATAGTTGAGTGATAAATGAAAGAAGAGTACTGTGGCGTACAATACTGCAGATAACGGGTGACACAAACACCTTTAAGGGTGATGTCACCCTCAAAGGTTAGTTGCCTGGATCCAGCCACTCTTACTGGATTGTATCATGTCATCTCAACAAGAACAAATTAAGTTGCTGAATTTCATGCAGATGCTACATGATTTAATTACGTTCACCATAGAAACATGGAATTATTTAGTTCAAATTACAAGTTTGGATCTTGTGCATGTAACAACCACCCAATTTCATTTTTTGAGTTGACTCACGAAATTCACAAGTACACGTTAGATGTCAAACCACTGGAAAATCACTGGGGTTACAAGAGGCAGACAACCACACCGCGTGTATGCTGTTACTATTTCTTATGGTTTAACTTGTCAGGGACAACAACATAAAGCATCATCAAGCATAGCTTTCCTACTTTTGTTAAGTCTGTATTGACAGATTAATGCCGTGGATTTGAACCCAGAAGATTCTGGGTTCAAATCCACAATGTGGCAAAGTTTGCAGTGGGTTCTCTCTGCGTACTCTGGTTTCCTCCACAGTTAAAAGTCCTGCAGTTGTAAGGGTAACTGGTTATTCTAAATTACCCAAAGGTGTTGAAGTGCAAATGGTTGTTTGTCTCTGTATGATAGACTAGCGACCTAGTGTGTACCCTGCCCCTGTTACCCTATCACTTCCGCAGCCCAGATAAAGATAAGGAGATGGGTGGATTGGAAGTTGCTGTAAATCCGTTGAATTCTTTTGTTGAACATTATGTAATATGAATACAACATGTACTACAGACATAAGTCACATTTCATTCATTCAACAAGATTATCGTTGGTGTAACAAACAAATATTTTACTAGTTCCTGTAACAAGACTTTTGATGTGCCAAAGTGTTTAAACAATATAAGATGAATTTAAATAAATCTAATTAGACTAACGTGGTGCAAACATGTTGATTGAACAAAAGTCAAATTAATTGAATGCTAATGTTAATATTATGTTAAACCTACACACATATATCGTGTTGACACAACACAACCAAGATGGATTAATATAACATGATTTGTTTAGATGGAATATAAGAGGCAAGATAAAATTACGTTCATCCAATGAATTATTTTTTTGAGTGCAGCCTTTCCAGATGTTGTGTTTTTTTAAATGGGCTTGTTTAAGTCATGATTTATGTCATGACTTTATTGAGACAGGGCTGCAGAATCCTTCCGACAGGTTTAAACACAGTATTATATGAAGTTAAGCTTAAGCACATTAAGGCAATTCTCCCAAACAGACTTAGTGGAGGAACTGCTTCCACACATATATAATTACTGAAACAGGTCTGTATGTTTCTTTCACATGGCCACATCCACAGGAATACGACAGTATTTATTAAGACGACCGGATTCAAACCAGAGGAAAGGTTTGTGTTACTGTTCAGTAAAACAAATCAAACTAATTAAAGAAATTGCTGACTCTGCCAATCTGCTCTGCAGCTGTTTGTTCCTGAGAATAATAAAAATGCTTTCAGCACAAATTTATCAGCACAAAGCGTGATAATAAATGAGAGAGCTCATCACGGTCAATGTGCATCAGGCACAGCATATGGCCACAAAATGCACAGAAACCAGAGTGGTGTACTATTGAGCAAGTTTGGCATAGGCAGGATTTCTGGGAGCTAAGAGGTTTAACTAATCTTAACTGAAGCCCAAATCATACAAATTTATAAAACTCTTGCATAAAAGCCCTGTGACAGACTGGTGACCTGTCCAGGGTGTACCCTTCCTCTTATCCCCTGTGCCTGGGAATGGTTCCAGTCCCCCCTTCCCCTCCCCCGGATGGATGGATGGATGGATAGATGGATGGATATTGCATATAGCTGCTTGTGTCCTCTCTCATGCAATGCAACCACACACACAGTACCCCAAGAAAACTACTTATTGTTGTTTTCAAGGCAAGGAACATAAGAGCTGAGTTTTGTGCCATCAGAGGTATTTGTGTTGTAACAGTTTAACTTTCAGGTCTGATTGCAACCTTAAGATTTAAAGCTGAAAAAAAATGGTCTGAAGAATCATTAATCTAACATTATAGCAGTCAGCTGTTATATTCCAGTGGCTAGTGAAGCGCAAGTGATGATTTAGACGTTAAGTGCCAGAAATCAACAGCTCTGTGGGGAAAAAATCCCTTGTGCCGTTTTGACCTCGTCTTTTAGAGCTGGTAAAGTGTCGGCGTGTAAGAGAATAAGACGGTCTTACCGAATTGCCTTTGCTCTGTGTGAGGCTGTGGTCCTGCTGCATCGGTGTGATGGGGGAGGATTTAAGAGGGGGGGAGAGGGTGAGGTCCCGGCGCAGAGGCCGTGAGTCCAGCTTCTCCCCCTGTCTGTCCAGCTTGTGCGCTGAGTCCTTTCCCCCTTCCCTCCCCTCTTTCCCTTCCCTTCCCTCCCTCCCATCTCGGTTCTTATGCCTCTGTCGCTGTACGGCGTGTGAACGCCCCTCTCCGTGACCGTGCCTCTCCTCCCCGTGCCCATGGGGCTTGTGGGTGGTTGAGTCTCTGGGCTGTAAAGGCTTCATCTCCATCTCGTAGTTGCTAATTTTCTCCTCGTCCTGCTCCAGCAGCCGGCCTCCCCTGCCGTGCACGCCCCTGTGGCTGGACGTCCAAGAGGCAGATGAGGATGACTCTGTCCACCTGGCCTGTCTGTGATTGGAAGAGCTGTGCTCCCGCGACTTGTGATTAGAGGAGCTGTGTTTGTGTCCGTTGGTCCGGCTAGTGCCTCTCCCACTGACCCCACCTCCTTTTGACAACATTCCCCTTCTTTTGTCTTCACTCCAGCTGTTGGCCCGTGGATACTCCCCCTTCCCTCCTCCACCTCCAACACCTTCGCCTCCCACACTGCCTCCCTCCATCAACACCTGAATTTCTGTCTGCACCACCCCCATACCTTTCTCACCTCTTTCTCCCCCCTCCCTTCCCCTGTCCCCATGGTCCACTGCGCTCTGCCGGTGGAAACGGGCACTCTTGGTGCGTTGCGACGGCCGGGCAGGTGGCGGCGGAGTGTGGGGTGGCGAAGACGAAGGCGGGCTGAGATCAGGGGTTGCAGCGTCGTTAGAGGGGTCGTCAGAGGCTGCGCTCTTCACATACAGGTCAGGACTGTCGGCCGTACCAGCGCTACTCGACAAACCCTCGCCCTCCACTTCACTGGACACTTGACGTTTGGGACGCTGCACTTCCATACCTGCAGAAGACATCAGAAAGGCATTCAGGATGAGAAGGAGGAGATGAAGGAGTTTTACTTGTTGGAATTACCCAATCTGGGTTTCTAAATGATACACCAGTATCACTGTAGAAAAAAATAACATAAAACTTATATAAATAAAAAGTAAGGGCCTGTTGTAAAAACATGATGGGGTTAAATCTTACAATTACATAAAATCTATCATTGCAATTCCAATTATCACATGCAACTGTTTTAGGCTGGTGAGTAAGTGTGACAACATCCACAGAAAATAATCCCACAAGTTGCACAACACTGCATAAAATCTCGTTACATGTGTAAAAATGACTGGGTTAGAGTGGGGGCTGAATTTAACACTGTCAAGAAAACAATACAATTTTCTAGACATTATGTTTGCAGTGTTTTCCCTACTCCATCTGCTTACAGGATTAAAGCCACTGGGCCAACAGAACGCTCATTTCTCCCACATCACCAAGAAGCCAAAGAGGAAAACATAATGATCAAAGCAAAAATAATTCATTTGATTTAATTAATTTAGCTGTGCATGTGCAATGTGGGGTAGACAGAGCACAGAGCACATAGGAGAGGAGACAGAAGAAGAAGAGAAGGGAAGTCATCAGACGACTGTAGCATTTATGGTACAGCAACCTCCAGCTGATTTAGTCAGCATGTTGAAGTGTTGTTGGGCAAAATACTGAACCCCAAATTCCCCCGATTCAGTGTATTCATTAGAGTTTCAGTGTATATGTGACAGAGGATAAGTGCTCAAAAGCCCAGAATAAATGAATAAATGTTTGTGTAAAATGTGAAACTTTGGCTTGTAGTAGAAAAGCATTATTAAGTAAGTCTCTGTTTGTGCAGATCTTTGGGATTGTGGGGATTTAACAACACAAAAACACCAAAAAGCTTGCAGTGTGTAGCCCAATCACACAGTATAAGAGATGGTTGTAGGTAGATGTCACCCAGTGGTTTGTCAGGTTCCTTTTTGATGACTATTTGGTCATAGGTCAAATGCTGGCTTGAACAGAAAAGAGTTGATGTCAAGATCTCTGCGAGCAGTAAAGACTGTACAAAACATTTTTCAAAAAGCATTTGTGTAAAGTGCAAACAATGGTTGCAGTATTTGATAAGTATTTTTTGTAAATTATTACTTTTCTCCATAGCAGCCCCTAAGTGACGGGCCAACCAGGACACTGCCCCCTTCTGACAGTAAATAGCTACAACATGGGCACAGCAACTACGGACAAGCCACGCACAAGCATGCCGGGTTTATGGCTAGTGTATCACATTTGATACATACAGTTTTTGTGAGTTTTTGAGACTTTTACAAAAAGAAATAAATAAATAAACTTTAAAAAATATCACACGGTAAATTGTGAATATTCTAGCTACTCTCTATGTTTTTCTGAAACTGTTACGTAAACAGTGAACAAAGCACAGTCGGGAGTTCTGTGTCTGCTGAAGGACTTGTGCACTGCAGCAGTTTCCCTCCACTCAAAGTCCACTTGATTAACATTAACAAATCAGCTACATGGCGCCAAAGTTGCCTGGCAATGCCTTCCAAATAAAAAAAAAATATGTCAAGTATAAAAACACAAGCCATCTCACTGATTTTTTATAAGCCTGTTTAAAAAAACATTTACAAAAATTAAACTGGGAGGAGAAGAAGTGTAAAGATCCTTCCATAATCGATCTTCTCATCCATTCCACCTTTACATCTTTCTATACAGTCCTTTATTTTTTGTCAGAAAGCAGAAGAGGCGGCAACAGTAAGGTAGATGATGATTATCAAAACAGGTTATCAAAACAAACATCCTGCAAAATGTCAGCGCTGATGCTTGTTGACAAAGATGCTCTCACAACTCTGTGTGTGTGAGGTTTTTTTTTAGCTGTGCAAAGAAGCAGACGAGCAGAATTGACGGCAAAAGAACAATCACTGTCATCTCAGCTCCGTGTGTGTGTACAGCGCACGGCATGAAGTCACTGTGTGCGTGTGTGTCACGCTGCATGTTGGACTGTGTAGGCTACCTGCAGCGTTCTACAGGTATGAGTGACAGTTGCAGAACCGCAAAGCTGGAGGGTGGTTGGCGTTGACCTTTACCACACACACAGCTCTTGATGTGTTTTGTGTGTTCGGGGTGTATGCTTACGTATTGCTGCCTGCTTGGCTTGGTTTCTGGATCTCTATAGAGACGGATATGAACATGTGCTATATATAAAATTTTTAATCAGTGCATGTATGGTTGCCCACCATTTCCTGGGTGCTGGAAAGAAGGGGAGAACTGCTTGGCAGTGACCCTCGCGATGCGACTCTCTTCCTGGGCCTTCTGAGCTGCTGCTACCGCCGCCTCAGCTTTACCCTGTGCGTGAGCCGTCCTGAAACACAGAATAGTAAAAATAATAACTTTAATTTATATAGCATATTACAAATTTTCTGAGCAAATTTTCTGTTGCTGAGCATTTTGACAGCAGCAACTAAATGAAGCAAACATTTGAAAAAAACGCATATGAGGACAGCTAAACCATAGTAAAAGTACAAGAGAGAGAAACGGTTTGGGAAATGTATTTAAAAAAATCAGGAATGTTTTTCCCCTAAAAGTATGTTGAAATATGAAACTTAAATATAGTAACTGACTCAGCCCACTCAGCCCTGACTGTAACCATTGTTCCCTTCACTACATTCTGGTGTATATGGTGCTAAGCGGTCAGAGATAAAGCTAAGTGAAAGATCATGAAAACCCTTTAAAGTCAGTCAAAAAATCTTAAAATCTATTTTAAAACATACCAGTTTAACATAAATGAATACAGCACAAAAGGCCAACTTTAATCTTTAATCTTTAAGGGGGACCTATTCTGCTCATTTCCAGTTTCACGTTTTCATGCTTGGACTATACTAGAGCACATTTGCATGAACTACAGCTCAAAATTTCAATTTAATTCAGTTCTTTTTTTATATAGCACCAAATCACAACAGCAGTCACCTCAAGGTACTTTATATTGGACAGTAAAGACTCTACAACAATACAGTGAAACCCCAACAATCAAACCACCTCCTTTGAACAAGCACTTGGTGACAGCGGGAAGGAAAAACTCCCTTTCAACAGGAAGAAAGCTCAAACAGAACCAGGCTCAGGGAGGAATGGCCATCTGCCACAACCGGTTGGGGGTTAGGGGAGAGAGACAGGACAAAAAACCCCCAAAAAAAACCACACACTGAGGAAATCGAGCCACAAAAATAATCCTTGATCGTCTGGTGCATCTCCTCAGTTCATCCACTAGCTGGAATAATCAATTGTGTCTCCTTTCCCCTTCCTTCAAGCAACCATATTATGATTGGCAGACCATTGCAAGAAGAAGGTTTGACCAGAGAGTGGGTGGGGCTTTTGCACTTATGGCTTCAACTGTGCGTACAAGTAGACACAGTTGAGGCTATAATTCTTTTATTTTTATAAAAAGTTTGTAGAACAGTGTTAAGTAGGAGTTTTTAGCTATACATGTCTAAAAATAGGGAATATAAAACAGTGGAGTACATTAGAGGGAAATAAGGAAAAGAATAGAATAAAAGAAAAACCACTGTCCAAAAATACTGTAATTTTAAAAAAGTCATTAGAAACTGACCTTTCGAACAATAAAAGTGCCAACAATGCTCCACAGTGTTTCAGTTTTTCACTGATACAGGGGTATTTGTGGCTGAGCCCCGGCTTATTCACACAGCACCTACAGAACACACCAACTTTGCTCCATTAATTAGATCCCGGTGTTTGTAGCCCAAAGGGTGATGTCGCACTGTAGTAGCTTGAACACTTGCATAGTTAAAAGGAAGGTTAAAATCTGTTTATTGTCACAGTTATTCTAAACAGGGACTCCCTTTAATAGATTTTTTTTAAATAAACATTGCTAAGTATCTAGCTCATTATATAAAAAGCGAAGACACTGTGAGCAACCTTTTTGGCTGACTGTTTCTCAAACTAGCAGAAAAAGCCAACAGCAGTCATATTGAGCATCACAGCATCACGGCACATTTTTACTGATTCTGTACCTTCCTGGAAATCCAATGGAGGGATTTACACCACTCTTTTAAAAAAAAGAACTTCATTTAGTGCTTTAAATGGCAGAAAGCGCTGTCTGACACGCATGTCCAAAACCTACTATAACTATTTGAGTGGTTTGAAATCTGATAACCAAGAAAGTCACAACATAAGACTGATATGTTTTTCATATTCAACAAACCATTCAGTAAGGCCTTGCCCTCTGTAGTTACAGTGCTTCTGCTACTTTGACATATCTTGCATTAAAAGAAATGCTCTTCTGCATACCTTGGCTGTATGGGTATTTTCCCCCAGAGAAGGTGGGTTATCTGGGTTTCCAAGGCAAAAAATGTTCATATTAAACATGGATAAAGTTTAGAAAGTGAGGTCAGTGTATGTACAATTTCCCAGAGGAACCCACCTGAGGGATTAATAAAGTTTTATCTTATCTTATCTTAAGTATCTCTCTGAGCCAAATATTCAGTTCCAGGCAGTTTATTTTCCTACTGTTGGCATCAGCTATAACCACAGAAGCTCCACCCACCTGCTATTAAAACATTTTGCTTTGCAGGGGCTGCCAATCAGAAGAAAGCAGGCTTAAAGGCTGTGCTTTAAAGAAGAGAAGATAAAACGATTAATTTTAGAGAGTGAATGAACTGAAGTGCTGCAGTATAAGACAATCAATGATTACTTTTTGAGATGTGAATCATGCACAGCACCTCTAGTAAAGTCCAAGAATTGAATAAATAAATAAATAAACTGAGGTGTAAATGAGCATAATAGAGCGTCTCAAAGCCAAGCAGGTGATTTTTGTCATTTTTACTCTGTGCAGAAATTACGTCTAAGTAGGAGAAAATTTATGAATGCCAAAAAAAAACACAACTGGAGAAAAGGTCATAATGCTTTGGTTGTATAATAACATTTTTCCTGTCATTATGGAAGCTTGACTAACACACCTACATCAATCACATCACTGCTGTGCCCATATAAAGCATTTATTCTGGGGTATTCTTATTAACAGAACCGGCATTATTCATTTTGTGTTTATATGGAATCTCTTTCATAAAAGACACCTGAGCCAGAAGGTGACAAACACGTGCAGGCATCAGCATATTACATGATACCTCAAACAGAAGCTGCGGAGGGACAATTACTACAGAGCCACAATATGATGAGATAGCATGCATTCATCTGTTTACAGGCGCTGTAATCTTCTGCTTGAAAATGTGTTTACTATCACAAAATAATTCATCTCACTGCCTCTCAGGCTGTCAGGCTTTTCACATCCCCTTCATCTCACTAACAGCCTCTTTTTCAGTCTCCTTTTTAAAACCACTCTCTCACTCTTTCTGTTATTCCTCATTTTTCTTTTTGCCTCTCTCTAATTGCCCCTGCCTTCTTTATAACAAACCCCTTTTCATGTACCTCTTGTCCCACCCTCTTTTCTTTCTCTCTGGTAATATCAAATAGATCTTTTCTCTCAATTACAACCCTCCTCTCCCCATCATCTCTATATTTCCATTCACCTATCTTCCTCTGTCTATCCAAGGGCTCTCCACTCGTCTACAAAAGCCTCTCCATCCGTCCCTTTTCCCTCTCTGGGCAGTAACAGTCTTGATGCAGTGTTGCATGTCGATGGCTATTGATTTTTTCTTCTCGGCCTCTCTGTTTCTCTTTTCCCCTCTGTGGACTCTCTGCCAGCATCCACCGTGTCAGGCTCACAGCATACACAACACCACCATGTGAGTGCACGCCTCCTGGTTGTAAGGGAGGTGAGGTATAAAGAAAAGGAAAAGACTGTTTCCTTAATTTACACAGCATAATCAAGGATAGTGCTTTTTTAATACATAAAAAAATCTTCATGTGGTTTAAATGTCATGAACACACAAGCCCACTCTTAAAAAAGTCTCTCTGTCTAATTCTGTGTCATCCTTTCCTCCACAACTTCCTGTCCTGCTCCCGTCTTCCCAGGGAACAACCTGTTTCTGGATGAATCAACTGCCTGGAGAGATAGGAGCTGCCTGTTCAAAGAGGGCTCGATTATACAACACAGCATCCTGTCCAAGAGAAGACGGAAAAAAAGAGCTACAGATGGAGGGCAGGAAGAGGAGAGGAAAGGAAGCAGAGCTGGAGGGAGGTGATGAGGAGGAGGGAAGGAGGACAAAGGACAGGTACAGTGTGAGGATGGAGAGTGAAGAAGATTGGTGTGAGACTGAAAGAAAGATTGAGTTAAAAGACGTTACATATTCGACGTTACCAAATCACTGTCGGGTTAATTGTGGGAAGGAGGATAACCAGTGGTATCCTATTCATGGCAGGAGTGGACAGGAGGAAACAAGCTAGCACTGTTGCTGCTATATTTTTATGCAGGCCTGGATTTTAGTACTATCATAGTCTTATCATATTCAAAGCTCAGTTAAGAAAATAAAAATAAATAGGATACCAAAGGTTTTGTTGTGCTGTTGGGAAACGTAGCTGACCGCAGTTCCAGATTTCAAAGTAAAATTTGAGATATCAAAATAAAAGGATGACCAAAATGAGCCAGTCGGACAATCATTCACACTCCCATTCATACCTGTGGCCCATTCAGAATTGTCAGTTAACCCAATCCATGCATGTCTTTGGACTGTAGGTGGAAGCAGTCTGCACAAGAACAGGGACAACATGCAAACACCACATAAAAAAATAAATACAATGAAAAATAATTAGGGGCAGCTTGCCATAAACTTGTAGTATGTGTAAATGTGAGTGTGAATGGCTGTCTGCCTCTGTGTGTTAACCCTACAATAGACTGGTGATCTGTTCAGGGTGTACTCTGCCTTTCAGCTTTTGAAAGTGGCGATAGGTTCCAGCACTCCACCCTGTAGGCCTGAATTGGATAAGTGGAAGAAAATGGATGAACAAACAATGTGTTATTAAACACAGCAACAACAAAACTGACAATAACTCTGCTGAGAAAGCAAGGAAAACTGTGCTCACGTGTTAGTGACAATCACAACAGAGGCCAGCCTGAAAGCTTATCCTCATATATCACCTATTTAACATCATACTGTAAGACTTCAAATTAGCATTTGAGACGATAAATTAATCAAGAAAGTTTTTACTGAGGTCACATATTGCATGAGAAGTAGATATATTTCCTAATACACATCTATATAAATAAACTTCTTGTTGCAGCCGGAGGAGTCGCCCCCTGCTGGTGTTAAAAAAGAACACATTTTAAAGCCATTTCAGCATCGGCTTCACTTTGTAAACGTGGACCTGTCTAAACCTGTCTACATTCATCATTTGTATACAGTCTATGATCTGAAACAAACCGGTGGCCTGACTTAATGCCAGACAGCAAATCTTTGGGTTTGGGGCTGTTGCTAGGGAACAAAAAAGCAAGTTTCTCAAAACGTATGATGGCTACTACAGATACAGTATCTGCACCACAGAGGTTGTGTAGAGCACCTGCTGTGCACAGTAGTGCTAAAATAGATCCCTAAAAGAAAGAAATAAGGCTTAATAAAATATTGTATATTCATACAATCCCCACCCCCACATCTAACTTACATCTCGGAGACACCTTCTAAATGTTCCTTAACTGACGGCACACTTTGAGAAAGCCGCATTGATGCTTAAAACGTGACACATTCAGAGGACACTAAATGAGCAGGGATATCAAGGCCAAAAGGACAGGCGAAATAATAGGACAGGGGACATGAGGAGAATGAAAACAGAGCGATGCAGGAGATACGGAGGAAGACAACAAAGTGCAATGAGATGAGGTTAGGAAAGAGACAGGAAGAGAAAGTCTAATCCGGGGCTCACGCTCTAAGCTCCTCCATCATCTCTGTCATCGCTCCGAACCAGTTGATGATGATGAGGATGATTCATATCTCACAAAGCTTTCCGGTTTGCATCACTGCTAATAGTGTGTGTGTGTCTGTATTACTCATGTTGTGGGGATATAAATCTGTCTAAACAGTGCCGGGACTTCAACAAAAACAAGCCCCCATAAGGTAAATCTGTCAATTTCAGCATGGACACTCCCGCTGTGTCTCAGTTGGGATATTTCTGTTCCTAAACTTCCACGTATGGAGGCCAATCCATAACTTTTAGTGTTCCACTGTGGGTTTTTTCTATCCAGGCATGCTTTTACGGCATTGGGATTTCCACACTTTGCACAGAAGATGTCAACTTGTCTGCAAATGCTTGCTAGCTACTAGCTGAGCTGGAGTAAAACAGCTTTAAAAGCCTTAAAACACGCCAACCAGAAACAGAGACCAGTGGTTTCCAGGAGGTCACTCGTCTCTAGGCCTGTGTGACCGTTTCAAAGCAGCTCTTATCAGCCTTTAGCAACGACTTGCCAGGAAATGCGCATTATTCCCTTGTGACTGGTGCTTGCCGAGTAGTCACAGGCAGTGTCTAGGCCTTATTTATTTGACTCTATATTGTCACACATCCAAATTGGTAGAGAGAGGCTAAACTCATGCGGTTAAGCTGTCGTGTGACTGCAAAGCCCCAGTACTTCATATAATCATGCTCACAATAGTAAGTGTAAATACTGGAGTACACAGTATGAAATACAGTTTTGGATTAAAGTTAGAATAAATCACCGGCAAATGAATGTAAGTCAGTGTAACGCCCTGTGAAGTGATGGAAACTCAATGTGTGTGTGTGTGTGTGTCTCTGTGCTGAACTTTAGGCTTACCAATGAAACAAGGTCACAGAACTTCAGCGACTGGAGTCCTGTGACACAGTGAGTCACTGGTGTGTTTATCTGGTACTGACTAATCACAGGTAGCCTGATGAGAAATCAGTTACATCAGCACATGTGACAGCAGTAATCAGGGCACATGAGCTTGGTATCGCACACACACACACACACACACACACACTCACACATATAAACAAATCTGGGATTTACTGTAACATCAGGCACGTGGACAGCTGACCCTGAATTTCTACCAGCTGTTGGATTCTCTTCAGGAGATAAACCCGACCCCTGACCTCACTGCTTGCTGCCCTGCCTTTAGGAACAAGTAGGATGTACATTCAAACTCAGCCTATGGACAATTTTAGAAGCACATACACACAGCAAGAAATCGACGAAAAAGGGCCACAAATCCTCACACATTGTGCTTTCACTTTGCTCAAAGAGAACTGAAGCAATTATCCTGTGACTGTTTCACCTCTCAGGGTTTCTCCTGGTGTTCCACAAGGAAATACCCTGCTGTTCTGTTCTGGGACGCACACACACACACATACAGAGAGGCTGCTCTGTGCTGTGCTACATTGCTGCCCGAATCTGGGTTAGACATTTCTGTGTGTGTGTGTGTGTGTGTGTGTGTGTGTGTGTGTGTGTGTGTGTGTGTGTGTAGGAGAGCGGAGAGCTAGGCCAGGCTAAAACTGTATGTACAGTCAGGTTATTCTGGGCAAGTAAAGTTGTGCCGTTATCCTAAATCAGCAACCTGCTCTGAGCAAATATTTAAAGCATCACCACTTTGTTACTCATCAAATTAGTAAAATCTGCATGTTACCTCAGCAATATGCTGACAACTTCATGCTCCAGTC
The DNA here is from genome assembly GCF_000239375.1 of Pundamilia nyererei. Taxonomy (NCBI): domain Eukaryota; kingdom Metazoa; phylum Chordata; class Actinopteri; order Cichliformes; family Cichlidae; genus Pundamilia; species Pundamilia nyererei. Next base: position 251,695 of record NW_005187715.1, read on the forward strand.
TCAGAACCCTGATGTTAAATGATGAAAAACAGTCCAAAATAAACGTACTATACTAATAAATTGGACTTTACCATTTTGTTTCCACAGAAGCATAAATATATATATATATATTTATGCTTCTGTGGAAACAACATTAAATGCTTAATACATCCTGAATTAGGTTGGAGCATTCACTAACAACGCAATCAATTGACATCATGATCTTTTAATGACCCAACTCAGGATGATATGTTTACAAATCCATGCTTTCAGAGGGGTTTATTGTCATATTGTTGCCCCTTACTGCCCTTGAGCTGGCACATCTTGCCCACAGCTTTGACAACAAATCAGCAAACCAAAGAACCCCCCCCCCCCCCCACAGTTTTGCACCTATGTGCCAGTTATGTGTGAATAAGTGATTTTAAAATGCCTTACTTGTATAAGCTTCTACATGTTTACTAGAAAATGGTTCTTTCATACACATGTTTACCTCTCTGTGTAATTTCCTGGGCCAAACATAACCAAACTGTGAGGAAGAATGAAAGTAATCAGAAAGTAAAACCTAAAGGTAAAAAACTGGTTCCAGATGAGTCTGGGATTTCAGGTGTGTCTGTGCCAACACTGCCCTTCCTATTGTGGACTGTGGGCTTTGTAACAGTGGAAACACTCAATCACACTAGAGTAAAAATAGAACAACAACCTCCTTATGACTAGGAAAAATCGGTTGTTGCCCAGTGATTGCATTGGATTTATTTTGCAGTCCAATTACAAGTATTTGCATCAACTGTTTTTGATCTCAAGGCAGTCAAACAGTTCTTTGACTCAGAATGACTGCTTGATTCAACTGATTGTACTCTCATTATACTCCTATATTCATTTATATATACTTTCCCCCACTATCCCTATCCGGTCATAGCACATAGCTGCCCCTCGCTGAGCTTGGTTCTGCCAGCGGTTTCTTTCTGTTAAAAGGGAGTTTTTCCTTCCCACTGTTGCCAAGTGCTTGCTCAAAGGGGGTGGTTTGATTGTTGGAGTTTTCTCTCTACTATTGTAGCTGTAGAGGTTACTCCTGTTGTGATTTGGTGGCAGATACATAAATTAAAATGAATTAAATTGAATACTAAGTGCCAGTGCCATTTTGCAGTTACATTGTCATCCTGATGAAACTACGTCCCATTTTGTGGAGGAATCTTTGAATCCCCGTATAACATCTATGAGGTTCTAAGGGGCTGCCACGGTGATGCAACCCCGAGATCATCTCCAGCTGAACTTAAACAAGGAACCCTTTAAAAGCCATGTCAATGCGTAAATCACTAAATTAAGGAGCCGTTCTTATTGCATTATTGTGAAGCACTTAGGTATACCTTTGGTTTTAAATGTGCTATATAAATAAAATTGTATTGTTACAGCTCAGACTGGACTCTGATTGTAAGCAGAGTCTAGAAGCAACCAATTTATGATTTTCACAAATTTATCAGTTTTTTGCCAACTTCAGTCCATTCAATCCCAAACTGTTAGCAGACGTTTTCCTTCTTCTTGACTTGTTATTGCTATCTTGATACATCAAAGTCATTTTGAAGGCAGCAATTGACTGCAAGAGGTCACAGACCTGGTTCCTTTGAAGCAACCATTTCAAAGGCAATGGGATCACCAATCGTCCCACAGTCTACAGACATTATTTTTGCTAATGCGGTAGTAAAGCTACTTTCAGCTGGGGGTCACCACAGCAGGTAACTCCGCATTTGTGATTGTTTTATGCCAGATGCCCTATCTGATGAAACCCATTCAGAAGACCTTACATGAGTTTTTTCAGATAGTTGAAACTAGATTGCTAGTTTTGTGGTCACACTTGGGCTTCAATAAACACAACATAGCACAGATTAAAGCTACATGAAGATGTGTCTAAGAAGACAGTTGCAGCTCAGAAGGAAAACACTCTACCAGTTTGTTTCTTAAACACAACCATG